>NC_134405.1:87382920-87682920 GCF_038048845.1 Mixophyes fleayi | reverse complement strand
CGTGATAGCTGTGATAGCTGATAGGGTCCTTAAGCATTGGATGCACAGAAAATCCTGCTGTTTTAACTTCTGCATGGCACCCAGCGTGGCTGAAGATCTCCATACGGCATGTCACTATTGTGTTAATTTGCTAAATGGACAGTTTTCACCCAGGAATGTTCCGTTCATTTTGTTCGGCCTCGGTAAGCACCCATGAACCGTAGCATTGGATTAACGGTGCGTTTCTGCCGCAGAGCCCCACAACACACTGTGACTACCATGTGCTGCTGGGCAGACTGTATGTGGCCCCTCAGTGGATTCAATCCACCTCCTGACACTGCCAATGAGTCAAATAGATGGGAAAGAAAATCGGTGAGCACAAGGCAAGCAAAGACTGATGAAGGGCAAAGGAAGGTTAGGAACACGTTGACAGCACAGGAAAGAGGAAGACAAGGACTGTATATTATTTTACTTTAGGCTCACCCATAGTGCAATATGTTTTAGAGGTTTCCTTAATATATTTGTATTTTCTAAAATATTTTGGTACTTTAAAAGTAAACTAGTAAAAAATAAAAAATATAGGGACTAACAATAGTTTATAAAAACGCACTGAGGTTGTTGTAACAAAATGATCTGTATTATCATCATCATCATCAACATTTATTTATATAGCGCCTGCAAATTCCGTAACGCTTTACAATTGGGAACAAACATTAATAAGACAATACTGGGTAATACATACAGACAGAGAGGTAAGAGGGCCCTGCTTACAAGCTTACAATCTATGGGACAATAGGAGTTTGAAACACAAGGGCATGTGCTACATCATATTGCACACTGGACCAGCTAGAATGCAAAGGTAAAAGTATTGTGTAGGCTGTGTGATCAGTCACACAGCAATGTTGGTCAGAGGGTTGTTGTCTTGTGTTAGCTGTGTAGAGGGTGGTAATAGGGTAATCTAGGGGGATTAAGATGGTGGTTGAGGAATATCATAACCTTGTCTGAAGAGGTATGGTTTCAGAGAACGCTTGAAGGTTTGAAGACTAGAGGAAAGACTTACTGTGCGAGGGAGGAAATTCCACAGAGCGGGTGCCGCCAGAAAAAAGTCCTGTAACCGGGAATGGGAGGATGTGATGAGAGTGGAAGAGACACGTAGATCTTGTGCAGAACGAAGGTGTCGAGTAGGGAGATATTTTGAGACAAGTGAGGAGATGTATGTGGGTGCAATTTTGTTGACAGCCTTGTATGTTATGGTAAACCACATGGATATGAGAGCGCAAAAAGACCATTTACTTGCCAATAAAGGAATTGTTTGGATCAGGGTATGTCTTGCTTTTCATGGATTATGCGCCCAAGTGTGCAAATATGATTTCATTGTGAGTGATGGGATTATTTCAATGAGTGAGCGGAAATAAGGAAGCCGCATTTAGGTAGACGTTAAAAGTTATCACACCATTTTTCTCCACACAAAAACACCAGATTTTTCAACCCTTTATCCTATACTTTTAATGAGTCCTTTTGTTCCTTCCTGCTGTAATTTAGCCTCGGTGTCTCCTCACTCTCATGGTTAATATAAGACATTAATGACAGTATTTTAGGGAAGAAATGGAAATTCTACAATTATTGAAGGACTGATTCTAAGGTGGAAGCAGGTCAGACTTTATTTTTACTGCTTTTACCTCCCTTTTCCCCCTGTTTCCTCCATATACAAATATAAGTTTCCAAAGACAAGCATGTTGGGAAGCACCTTGAAGTGCACTTAGAGGACAATTAGGGGCACATGCGGCACTGCATGATTAGCACTCTGTGAATGAGCCTCAATGTGTGTAGGGTGTAAGCTTTATTTATATTTGTTTTCCATTTTTATATTATCACATATTTTCCCCACTCAACTTCATCTGTCATATTGCTGCTCAACCTCTCAATTTGTACCAATAAGACATCTTGTACTCTCAATATTGCACTAATTTATTGTAAATCAGCTCATTGATGACTTAACTGTTCTGGAGCCTCTTGAAGACACATCACATTTAGTAATTTATTCATGTGCAGTTTCCCTTTTGCTTCAATGAAAGAAGAAAAAAAGGTGAAATACAATACATGTAATGCTAATTTAAAATAAGATAATTCTACTGTACATTTATTTTATTCTCAAGTGCTTTGGAATTTATTTTTGAGGAGCACTAAGTTCATCCTGAATTGCACATGCCAAACTTATGGTCATGCAGAACTTCTGCTATGAAGATAACATAACCTACCAAATTTGTGCATAAAGTTTTTAATTCTGCTTCTGATCACTTAATACAATAAAGTGAGGAAGCCACAGTGCTTCGCCCTGACACCAGGATGAGGGTCTACTGGGAAATAATTGCCCACTGCAGGTGCAATAAAGGCCACTATGGTATGGTAAAATTGCTGGTATAGCGTAAGGCAGAGGTGCCCAAACCCAGTCCTCAAGAGCTACCAACAGTTTATATTTTCAGGATTATTTTCAGCATGCACAGGTGAGTTAAAGTATTTTGTCTGGGTCACTAATTATCCCACCTGTTTCTACAGTCAGAAATCCTGAAAACATGACCTGTTGATATCTCTTGAGGACTGGGTTTGAGCACCTCTGGTACAAGGCAATATTGTTGTTATAATATTATAGCAATTTTGGGATAAAATCATCATCATCACCGTTTATTTATATAGCGCCTCCAATTCCGCAGTGCTGTACAGAGAATATTAGTCACTTAAATCAGTCCCTGCCCCATTGGAGCTTACAATCTAAATTCCCTATCACACACACACACACACACACAAGGGTTAATTTTGTCAGCAGCCAATTAGCTTACCAGTATGTTCTTGGAGTGTGGGAGGAACCTGGACCACCTGGAGGAATCCCACACAAACACGGGGAAAACATACAAACTCCACACAGATAGGGCCCTGTGGTGTAAATAGCATTTGATTGCTCTGCCTGCACACTGTATTAGTGTGATAGATTATCTTTCCCACATAATCAATACATCTACAGTTATAGATATCTGGTGAGATTGAGGGGCAAGGCAAATGCATATATAAAAGTCATAGCATAACAAAAAATCCCACATGCACATCCCAACAACCCAAATTGAACCCACATTGAACTCCATATGATCTTGGACACGATTCAGCCATGGAAACAGTACTTTAACTATGCCGCAAGAGCAATAACATTTATCATAATTTATCATAATTATGTATAACTGGAATTTCAAAATCAAGTTCCATCAATTATTTTCTTTTAGTTACAGAACAGTTTGTACATATATTTTATATCAGTTTCATGTAACATGAGCCAGCAAGTGTACATGATCCTATTGCAAACCTGTGGCTACAACTTGCATTTTAGATAGAGAATGTAAGACTGAAAAGCCAATCATTGACAAAGATCTCCCAATCTTTTATCTCTCTAATTAATTGTGATGACCTTCGCACCAAGCTTAAAGCTTATGATTTAGGGATGCAGAAATTGGCAACAGATATATTGAGATCCACCTGAAACATTCTTCCTAAACTCCAATTCAATATAACACTTAAATTAAAATGCCAGCGAGAGCACCTTCAGTGCTATTGTATGATGATAAAAGGTGGGGAAATCATTTTAGTTAATTAACAGAGTAGATATAGTGCTGACATGAGTTATAAGTGCTGGGCTATATCATGAATCTCGATAGACAGTGTGATGTCATTTTATTCGCCAACCTTCTGCGTGATCTTCTAAGGCTCCTCCATTAAATAATTGTAATGAGAAAGTCACTGATATCTTTAAATATATCATTAAGCAATGCTTATGCCACAAGGACTCTATGGCCAAGATATATGAAAAGATGTTAGGCTTTGCACTTCTGAAATATTAAAGCATATTAGCTCTAGGAGAACAATGTTTGCAGCCTTCTAAAGTTGGGGACAAAAATGGATATGACTGAAAGCCCCCTCCACCCCCACCCGAAGACTAGCAAGCTGGGGTAACTCACATATTAGCTTGTAATAGCAGTCAATGCCTATTTCTGTGAGCAGAAAGCCACATGAGGCTTCTAGGGCTATACTGAGGTTTTCAAGATAATAATTTCAAGAAATCCTTACAAAGTATAAGTGGAACCCACCTTGTAGGGGGTAAGCTGTCATTAGACCTTGCCCCTTTATAGTCATTGTTGCTTGGCCTCATTAGTGCTAGTACAACACATTGTCAGGTCTCATTTGTTGGGTAAGTCGGTGATGGCTCCTGTTCCAAGCTGAAGTCTGTCTATTCAGGGTGGTAACACCGTTGTGTTGAAGTTAAGAAAAGAGGGCAGTTGTGATGTAAACAGACAGAGTACTGCACGACCGACTTGTTACATTTTAGGCTATCTTGAATCTCTGGCTATCCCCTGATGAGGCCACTGTTTGACCTTTTCATCCACATGAGCATCTATATTTATACTAATATTTTGCGTCGTGGACCCCTGCCAATGTGAAGTATTAGAACCAATCTTGACACTTGTCCCCCTTCCTACTTTCTCTTACTAATGCTCCTCCCTGGCCTCCCCTTGCCTTTCTCACACACTGCTTCACAGCTAGTGCCTTTGTTTCTCAATGCAATACTGTTTAGAGGATTTTGCTCCCCATTATGCTTTAAGCAGTAGTTTGATTCTTAGTATCCTTTCCCCTTCCTCCGGTTGCCCTTTTTTTCCTATCTGTTCCCCTCTATACCTCTTCCACTTAGATTTCTTCCTCCTTTTTACTGTTTGCATATGTGAAGATACGTGGTTCCGAAATCACTCAGACATGGTATTAGAGGAAAAATAGAAGGGTGATTTATTTTGCAGAACAGGATTAAATACAGCACAGCCACTAAACGATAGCAAGTCCAAAAAGTGAGGAAATCAGTTCAAATAAATCCAGTGAGATAGGTTCCACATCACATCTCTGCCAGAGCATCACCTCTTGACCAAAGTCAGTCACATACATGTCCAGCTCCCAGGGTAGCCTTTTTTGTCACCTCATAATCCCTCCTTGGGAATTGCCTGCCCAGGGGCATTGCAAAAGGTCTCCATTGGTGGGCTTCTCACACTATCCGGCCCCCTCCCCTACCTCTCCAGTTGTCTTCTCTCAGGTGACCCCTGCTAGATCCGGCTCTTGGCTGTCTGTGAGCTCACTAGTGGACAATAGGGAGCAAACAGAAAAAACAAATATAGCTTAATTCACTCAAGACCTGAGTGTTCCCCGTGGAGGTGGAATTTAACCCCTGAAGTACTTTTCCATGGAGATGTTATATTTCCATCACTGATACTTCCTGATAACAACATGGCTAAAAAGTGTAGTTCAGGTATGGATTAGATTAAGGGGTTGTAACACTCATTCCATACACCATGCCCATTGCTTTACATTCCTCCCCTAACTTTTTAGTCCATGTACCCAATGGTGAGAGAGACTGGCTGGACAGCTACATGGGCGACGAGGCTTGGAGTCTGGTTCCTGCTGACGGGACAGGCCATTCGCTTTTCCGTGATCTTTACCCTTTTTGTGAGAGATGGAAAAGTTATACAGTTGTAAGGCCAAACTCCATCTCAGCAACCGTCCATTGTCCCCTGTGGTGCGTTGTAGCCAACTAAGGAAATTATGATCTGTGACCACCGAAAACTCGCGCCCATATAAGTACGGCTGTAACTTTTTGAGAGCCCAAACTTTGGCCAGGCACTCCTTTTCAATAGTGGCGTATGCTATCTATCGATCAACAAGTTTCCGGGAGAGATAGGCCACTGGGTGTTCACAACCATCCTCCCCTACTTGACTCAAGACAGCTCCTATTCTACACTCCAAGGCATCTGTTTGCACAATGAACTGCTGTTGGAAGTCAGAGGCTGCTAATACTGGGGACAGGGACAAGATATCCATAAGTTGGGAAAAGGCTTGCTCACAATCAGGGGTCCAGTCAATTTGTCGGGAGTACTTTTTGGTTGCCAAATCAGTCAGCGGCTTGGCAATGGTGCTGTACTGAGGCACAAACTTGCAATAGTACCCCGCTGTCCCAAGGAAGGCGCGTACCTGTTTTTGGTTGGTGTGGTGAGGCCAATTCAGGATGGCATCAATTTGTGCCGTCTCCGGTTGAATATTTCCTCTTCCAACCCTGTGCCCAAAGTACAAAACCTGTGCTATCCCCATCTGACATTTGTCTGGTTTGATCTTCAACCCTGCCTGGCTAATCTGGGTTAATACTTGGGCCACATGTTGCAGGTGGTCCTCCCAGGTCTCACTAAAAAGAACTATATCATCCAGGTATGTCTGGGCAAACTCCTCACACCCTGTCAGCAAACGGTCTACTGTATGCTGAACGGTGGCCGGGGCATTCTTCATTACAAAGGGCATGGCAGTAAACTCAAATAGTCCAAACGGAGTGGTGAATGCGGACCGCTCCTGTGCCTCCCTGGTAAGGGGTATCTGCCAGTATCCCTTACTAAGGTCCAACGTGGACACATAGCGAGCTGCCCCCAGCCTATCTAACAGCGCACCTACCCTGGGCATGGGATACGTGTCTGTCACCGCCACTTAGTTCAGTTTTCTATAATCCACGCAGAAGCGTGTACTCCTGTTTTTCTTGGGCACTAACACCAAACTGGCCACCCAGGGACTATTGGATGGTATAATGACCCCAGTGCCAGCATTTCATCGACCTCTTTTTGATCATGTCAAGCACCTCGGGACTCACTCAATAGGCGGGTTGCCGAATAGGCCGAGCCTCCCTGGTGTCAACATGATGGACCACTACATGAGAGTGCCCAGGCCTGCTGGTGAAATGAGGTCGTTCTACCTCCAATACTCCCTACATTTGTTGAGTCTGGGCTCCTGTTAACTGCTGGCCTATGGGCACCGCCTCCACCCCAAGTCCTTTTTGGTGCTGCAAGAATGTCGGGTATGGGGGTCAGTCTCTGGGTCATCCATAGGTGGGCAGCAGATTGCCACGGCCCCTATTTTCCTGGTGACATAATTCTTTAACCTATTAATGTGATAGATACCCACCCGATTCCCGGTTTGATCTAGTGCAATAACATAATCTACCCAGCCCTGTCTGTCCACTACGGTATAGGGCCCTGCCCAAGTCGCCTATAACTTGCGGTTTCTTGCAGGTACTAAGGTACTAGCAACATCAATTTCTGTCCAACTTCTAACTCCTTTTCTCGAGTCCCCTGGTTGTGATAGTTGTAATAATGGCGCTGACGTTCCTGCACCCCTAAAGTATGGTCATGAGCGAGCTGCATCCACCTCTGCAGTCTATCCCTCATTTGTACCACATATTCCAAGACTGGAACCTCAGGTTCCTGAATGACCCTTCCCAGCTTTCTCGGACTAGTTCGAGAGGTCCCCGTAACCTTCATGCATATAATAACTCAAAAGGAGAGAACCCGGTAGAATCCTGCGGCACTTCACGGTATGCGAATAATAGCTGCTGCAATGACTTATACCAGTGGGATAGGTATAGCTTGGTCCCCTTAACAATAACAGGTCCAACAAGTGAGGAAATCAGTTCAAATAAATCCAGTGAGATAGGTTCCACAGCACATATCTGGAAGAGCATCACCTCTTAGCCAATGTCAGTCACATACATGTCCAGCTCCCAGGGTAGCCTCTCTAATCACCTCATAATCCCACCTTGGGAAATGCCTGACCAGGGGAGTTGCAAAAAGTCTCCATTGGTGGGCTTCTCACACTATTCAGCCCTCTCCCCTACCTCCCCAGGTGTCTTCCCTCAGGTGACCCCTGCTGGGTCCGGCTCCTGGCTGTCTGTAGAGCTCACTAGTGGACAATAGGTAGCAAACAGAAATAACAATGGTAGCTTAATTCACTCAAGTCCTGAGTGTTCCCTGTGGAGGTGGAATTTAACCCCTGAAGTACTTTTCCATGGAGATGTTATAGTTCCATCAGTGAAACTTTCTGATAACAACATGGCTAATAAGTGCAGTTCAGGTATGGATTAGATTAAGGGGTTATAACACTGGTTCCATACACCATGCCCATTGCTTTACAGTATAGGTTTATGTAAATGACTTCAATAAACTATATTTAAAATAAAAAAAGAAAGAAAACAGGCAGAGTGGAATCTGGTACTGCACTTCTGTGACATTGTCCAGGTCAGTACGTAGGGGTTACTATCAGACCCTTCTGTCCACATAAATGATAGCTACTTCCATGTTTGGTTACATGAAGAGAAAATAGTATTTGGGACTTCTGCCAGACTTAGGCCAATATTATGTTCATTAAAATTGCTCCTTGCTGAGGTGCAAGAGTAAACATCTCTGTGTTTTTAAGATAGTTTTTAACAGAGAAAATAAATTGCAGTCTGATCAAATGAAGTAATTTTATAGACTAGAGATAAGGGAAACGGCTGCAAAAATTTGCACAAATTAATTTTAAGTTTGCGGAGACATATTATGGCAGTGTGCATGTCACGAATAAGTCCTGCAGTATTACACATGTGTTCATGTGATACAGTCTGGTAGTCGAAATGTGTGCTTCATCAGGGGCGACAATATTATATATAGAATCCATAGATTGTAAGCTTGCAGGCAGGGCCTTCTCACCTCTTTGTCTGTTTTACCCAGTTTGTTTACTAGTTTACTCTGTTTGTCCCCAATTGTAAAGCGCTATGGCATATGTTAGCGCTATATAAATATATGATGATGATGATGATTATATGCATATAAGTTAGTAGAAAATATTGAACCGTATTTTTGAAAGCAGTGAGATTGAGATAGCGCTAAAAGCGTCTGTGTGACAAGAAAGTTGGAGGTTCTGGATAGAAGTGGAGGTACTATGCGTGGGAGAAGTTAAGTGGGAATGGGAGGATTTCATGTACCAACAGGTGTCTCTATGAAAAGATGGGTAGTCTCTGTAAAAGGGATATCTGTACAAGGTGTGTTGTCTTTTGCAAAGAAGGTTATCTCGAAGGAACTGTGGTGCCTCCTTGCATGGGAAGGTATTTTTGCAATGGGAGAATCTCTCTTCAGTGCTGCTTCCATAGTACAATATATTTTACAGCTTATGGTCGAAGTTGCATTAAATAGTGGACAAATTAAGGGGTGCAGGAGTGTTATTGGAAAGAGAAGGCCAGTTGATTGCAGGACATTTCTACATCTGGAACAGGTTGAAATGAGTTAAGCGATGATCATGGATGTAGCCATGACGACATGTAGCCTGAGCAGTGCTGGACAGTGAGCAGTGTTCCACACATTCCGAGCAATTAAAACTCTACCATAAATGTGTATACATTTGCATATATAACAATCCGGTTATTGAGAAGTCTTTAGTCATTTTTCACTGCACATTTATTACAATATGATTTTCAATTAAAACTCTTTACTAGCATCACCCTTTTAGAGTGTAGCTTCGAGACATGTGGTAGAGAGAGACATTGGTTGACCGTGGTGTTTAGTAAAAGAAACACAGCTAAGGAGATTGCACTGTCTAAGAAAAGCAGGGGGTACTGGCCAACATAATGCTGTAAAATTCCATAGAGATTATATTTTTTTAAATATACTTTATTCTGTAGGCATGCGGCGACTCTGGTAAAATGATATATGGGGCAATCGTCTGCTAGGGGCTGATGGGATGTAAATGAAACTAATTAAGGAAATGTCAAACATAATTAATAAAACAGGTTTAAGTTGCAAAAACACTGTCATCTGAATGAATGGGGACGCAAGCTCCTCTCCTATTGTTTTTCTTTTTCCTCTTCAGTCTTTATTTAGCATGTTCAATTAGGTCGTAGAAAACCTCTTGAAGAAGCTCGCTTTCCACCTCACCTCCTCTTAGCCTGGTCCCATAGAGAGGGAGGAAAATAAATTTGCCTGTCGGCCTGCCGCCTGGAAAAAATTAATTGCCAACTCCTCATCTTTTCCAAGTACTACAGGACATTAACATAACCAATTTGGCTGAACTCCTCACTGAGTACCTAATAGAGCATCTGAGCAGCTGATAAGACCCGGGTCCTGACGATACTTTATATTAGCATTTTCATAATATCAAAATATTACAGCGGCGTGATTCACTGGGCTCCATTTATTATTGATAAGAACAAAAAAGGTTTTTATAAATAACATAAGGGGTGAACGACCTATAATTATGGAAAGCAAATTAGGGTGTGCAGCAGACTCAGTTACATTTGCCTAGAAGTAATGATGCCCAAGACCTTTCTCCTCCCAGGGGATAAGAAAATAATAGATTCCAATGCAAGTGCAGATGGGGTAGGGAAATGCTATCATCTAGGACACTGTTTACATAAGCTAGGTGACTATGTGGCTTCCCAGCCTGGTTGTGCTCATTCAGTTTCATCACTGGCTGAAGCACCAGTTCACTCAACTATACAGGAATAGAAGTGTTAGCAGACTGTCTGACACTTTAGCAGAAATTAAATAGAAATGCTTCCCATGATTTGTGCTTAAATAAGACTAAACTTTCAATATTTCAAGACGTAAGATGAGAGATTGGTTTTTGCGAAATGGAATGACTGTATATTTGCTGCAGGGTGTATTTTGCGGAGGAAGTTTCACATTAAATATTATACATAAAATAGCAAGAACATAATACAGCCCCCGCTCTTAGCACCAGACATAAAGCCCATGGTCAAAAATTTCCCAAGCTCCACAGAAGCATGCCACATACAGTATATATTATACTTAGCATATATATATATATATATATATATATATAAAACTCATTCACATTTTCAGAATATTTTCCCCCAACAATTAGTCACCACTTAAATTCATTTTTCTGAACCTGCATAAGAATAAAAGAGACAAAAATAAAGAAGATTTTAAAATATTGTATTAAATAGAGATGAGCGGGCTCAGATATCTGAAATCCGAGCCCACCCGAACGTTGCCGTTCCAAGCCGGATCCGAGACAGATCCGGGTATTCCCGCCAATTGCAAAACTGAAACCGAGGCTCTGAGTCATAATCCCGCTGTCGGATGTCGCGATACTCGGATCCTATAAATTCCCCGCTAGCCGCCGCCATCTTCACTCGGGCATTGATCAGGGTAGAGGGAGGTTGTGTTAGGTGGTCCTCTGTCCTGCTATATCTCGTGCTGTGCTGGGGAAATAACAGCACAGCACAGCACGAAAAATTTTAAAAAAAGTTATAAAAAAAAAAAAAAAATATCCAAAAACAATCCTGCAGTATAAGTTCATTGGTACTGCAATATTACAAAGTTCAGAATAGACTTGGAATTAGTGGAAATGATTGTTATTGAATGTTATTGAGGTTAATAATAGCGTAGGAGTGAAAATAAACCAAAAAACTTGATTTTAACACTTTTTATGTTTTTTTCAAAATAAATCCGAATCCAAAACCTTAAATCCGAACCAAAACCTTTCGTCGGGTGTTTTGCGAAACAAATCCAAACCCAAAACCTCAAGCAAATCCGAATCCAAAACACAAAACACGAGACACCAAAAGTGGCCGGTGCACATCCCTAGTATTAAATGACCCCTTTCACACTCTCTTACCAAGTGTAGTTTTACTGACTGCACTGTGGATAGTTCTGCCATGAGTCAGTCTGTGTTATGGGGATAACCCTTCTTAAAGTAGAGCATTGTATGCAGACACTGTTCATAAGTTTTGTAAATGATCTTTCAGTGAGCAGTGACTTGTATCAAAGACATATGATTAATGAGTCATTTGCTGTAATGTTTATAGCTAGACTCCATTAACTGACAGAAAGACTAAGCAGAGGAGTGTGGAGACAGATGTGTGTCAAAATAGCCCACACCCTGGTGTGTACAGAATGATGTACACAGACACACCTTAGTTTAGCTGTGGACGTGCTCCCAATCCAATATGCTCCTTTTGCCCAAAGGAAGTCTGTTGTAGTTTGCACTTTGGCATCTGGTAACAGGAGCTAGTAAATGCATACTGATACCACTTTCATACTGCCGCCCCGGCAATATCCCGGGTTGTTAACTCAGGATAGTGCCGGGGCACAGGGCAGTATAGATAAGAAGATTCCCGGGTCGGGCGGGTTCATACTGCACCTGCCCGACCCGGGTTTTAGAAAAAAAAAAGTGTAAAAAACGTCATTTCTAGTCCATTAGAAATGACGTCATTTTAGTACCCAGAGGTCCCCCTGACAGCCGGCAACGCACCAGAGACACCGCTGGCTTAAAATAAGTAAAGTAAACATTTGTTATGTATTTTTTATTAATTAAAATCATTTTTTTTTACATTGACATTTTTTTTTTACAGTATGAATGGTGAGACCCGGGAATTACCCCTCGTAAAATCCCGGGTCTAAGTCCCGGGATTTTAGACCCGGGATTTTGGGGTTGGACTATTCATACTGCACCAAGACCCGGGTTTTTCAGCGTGCCCCTGCAAAAACCCGGGTTTTTGGTGCAGTATGAATGGGGTATTACCTACTTTCTTCAGCTCCCTTCCGGGAGCCAGCCAGTGAAGGGGGGCGTGAGGGGGCGGGGCGGCCAAAATCACGTCATTTCGGCACCGCCCCCTGTGAAGTCATGACGCAAATTGCGTCATTTGACAGCTGGGGGTGGGGCTAAATGCTGCGATTCATCGGGAATCGCGGCGCTTGGGATCTAATTCTGCCTACTTCACTAGGAAGTGGGCATTTCCTAGTTAAGTGGGCAGAATTCGGGAGATTGCCACACTCGCCCGGGAGTCCGGGAGACTCTCGCAAAATGCGGGAGTCTCCCGGACATTCCGGGAGAGTTGGCAAGTATGTGTAAATGTGAAGTAACTGATTTTAGTGTAAACTCAGGGGAGAGCACACTCCATTTAAGAGAGAGTGCAATAAATATTTGTCTGCACTTTCTAGTTCTAGTTTCTATGGGACACGGACAGTCGTGTTTGGTTAAACATTATATTAAATAGTACTACAATAGTCCACACTTCCCTACTCTCCCGGGATTCCCGGGAGGCTCCCGAATTTCAGGGAGTAGGCAAAGCTCCCGCATTTGCCGAAATTTACGGCAGTGAATGGAGGGGGCAGGGCTTTATTGTGTCATTAAGCTCTGCCCCCTCCATTCAATGTCGTGAATTTCGGCTTTTTATAGTGGGGGCGGGACTTAAAAGTAGGCATGTATGCAATAGTCATGTCATATATACCATTACTTTGTTGTTGTTGCTAAAGCTGAAAATACATCATTTATTGCTAACTTTGCCAGAGCTGCTGCAAGCATTGGGGATGCCCCCACCCCTTTGGAAGCAGTGCCCCTGTAATACCTTTGTAGATATATTGCTGCATACACTCATTCAGAAATCTACATCTCCCAGAGTGCCTCTCAGAAGTTCATTGCAAATGGCGTAGGAAATTTTAGGGTGGATAAAGTGCAAACTAGGGCCCCAGTCTACACCCTAGAGCCCTAGACTACACACTAGAGCCCCAGACTGCATTGCAAACATACAGAGACAGTTAGACACTGCAACAAGTTACAAAAAGCCTGGAAAAAATTGCATTTTGTCACCACAATGTACCAAAAGGCTTCAAGATATTCTTAGGTAAAAAGGGAAGAACCAATACTGGGCTGGTTGAGGCTACTAGGAGGTTGCTGGTTGATGTGAGCTGTGCTGTGTTACTGCTGCCTGGGATCATGGAGAATCTACAAATATGGAGTCACTGAGTGCTGTAGCTGGACTACTGCCTTGAGGGAAGTTTCCCAGTGAGATATATTTATTCAGTGACCTGTGTGTTATTGTGATTTATGTTTGCAATCTGCTGAGATTGTTGAAACAAGATTCAAAAATTGCTATTGCGACATGTTGAATATCATTACATATTGAAGGTCTTGTGGTATTACTTCCCTACACTACTGCTACTTATCTGCTACTGTGGTAAAACCTTAAGAAACAAGCAGAAAGAATACATTTCTTTGTCTCTCTACCAGACCATCGGACCTGTGGATTCCTATCTTACACTACTTCTGGGGTGTCAACCATCTGCCCCATTATAGCCCTGACCTGCTGCTTCTTACCTTGGCAGGAGGAGGGGACAGCATCTTTGGCTCCTCCGACTGGGAGTGTGGTTTTTGGCCGTGACAGCATCAGGGCTGCTAAGAGGAATTCAGGGCCCCGGTACAACAACTTCACGGGGCCCCCCCTTATAGTTGAACATTGCAGCGGCGCAACAGTGGTAGTGGGTGTGTTCATACAATTGGGGGCGTGACTATACATCATTGGGACGTGGCTAGCTGGCCTCCTACAGAAAAAAACCCTGCATTGCTGTGTACATCATTTGCACAAGGGTGCAGTGCCTGCTCACCGGAGCGTGACATACATCCCAGCACTCCTGACTTTCAGGACATCTAGCACCATAGTGTAGTATAGAAAGAATGCAGTGTGTACATAAAGAGTTCACTGTCTTGGCCTGCCCCTTGCATTGGGCAGAACGCTCACCAAAAATTGTGATTGTCCCACTAGAATCACAACATTTCACAGACTGTCCTGCTCTCTCCTACCAGCCCTAAACCTTACTTTTCATTTCAAATGCTTCATATCCTGATCATTTCACATTGTTTTGCCGTTGTGTTGCTGAATAGGAGCAGTATGGTTGTAGCACAAACACCTTGTGTGATCTTACATTGCTCCTACAAGACACCCCTGAGTGTAATGCACTATTCTTCCGTTTTAGAAATATGTGAGCTTTAACATGTGACATGTAGCCCCATTTAAATATTATATCTAGTGTCCAGTCCCTCCTAGAAAGTGAATGACTGCCCAAAATGCATGTTCCTATCCTACATATAATAACAATGTGTGGTCAGGGCCGGATTTACCGCTAGGCAACCTAGGCACCTGCCTAGGGCCTAGCAGCTCTCGGGGGGCACAGCTGGGGGGGACAGGAGCAATTTTTTTTAAAAAAATAAACAATAATTTCGTCCCCTCCCCCGACTCGCGGCACCCCCCCCCCCCCCCGCGCGACTCGTGCGGGGGGGGGGGGGATGCCACAAGTCGGGGGAGGGGGGGGTCGGGTGCCACGAATTGGGGGAGGGGGGTCGGGTGCCGCAAATCGGGTCCCGGCAGCCTCTTCTCCTCTCAGTGTCTCAGTGATAGAGAGAGGAGGATAGGCTGCCGGGACCCGACGAGCGATCACGTGACTGTTTTTTTTTTTTTTTTTAAATCTGTTTGGACTGACCGAGGAGGAGCAGCGCGCCGGAGAAGAATGGCAATAGAAAGGTAAGTAAAACAACGGAGGGACAGAGGTGGTGATGGTGAAGGGGCACAGAAGTGGTGATGGTGATGGGCACAGAGGTGGTGATGGGCACAGAGGTGGTGATGGTGAAGGGCACAGAGGTGGTGATGGTGATTGGCACAGAAGTGGTGATGGTGATTGGCACAGAAGTGGTGATGGTGAAGGGCACAGAGGTGGTGATGGTGAAGGGGCACAGAATTGATGATAGTGATTGGCACAGAGGTGGTGAAGGTGAAGGGCACAGAGGTGGTGATGGTGAAGGGGCATAGAATTGGTGATGGTGATGGGCACAGAGGTGATGGTGAAAGGGCACATGTGATATTGTGAAGGGGCAAAAGTGACAATGAAAAGGCACAGTGTGATGATAGAGGGACAAAGGTGACAAGAGCACATACTTGGATTTATGATTATTATTATTGCAAACAACTTAAGTAAGTATTTCTGCCCTGACTTCAATATGTATTAAGTTGTTTTGACCCAACTACTTAAAAAAACGGGACTGCTTGGTAATTATTTAGGGGTGCCTTTTTCTGCAGCAGGGTGGCCTTGCTCTTTTCACATGTTAGGTACGCCCCCAAAGATGCAAGCCATGCCCTCACCTCCTTTGGCGGCGTGGCGGCACATGCTATCATATCTACTTAACTATAGGGGTATATGGTAGGCATGCGGCGGCACATGCTTTCACTTCTACGTAACTATAGGGGTATATGGTAGGCTGCAAAAATATAGTGCTATGGATTGTTTCAGGGAGGGGGCCCAAAAACAGTATCCTGCCTAGGGCCCTATGAGGTCTAAATCCGGCTCTGTGTGTGACAGATTTCACTCTTACTCTCACTATTGCCTGGCACTTACAGTTATTACCCCCAAACATGATTTATGAAGTAAGTGGCACAGGATAGATGGTGCTTTACTGGCTGTGTCTACATTCTATTAGTGCCAATTGGTGTTTTATAGAGGTGAACTGTAGTTTAGAAAGGTTGTCGTTTAGAGCTGCTAATATGTCATGTTCACACACCGAATAGAATCTGCAGTTCAAAGACAGGTGACTAGATTGCATGCTGGAAAGGTGAAATCACATGGACTAGACCAACTTTAACTGCACTATAACACAAGTAAATCCTGCCTGTGCAGGCTTCCGAGAATTAAGTGGTAGCTTAGTTGCTAATGCTGGTAATATTTTCACACAGAAGGAGAAGTAGAAATTACTTTAATAATTATAATTTAATTTAAACATCCGGTTCTTGTAAGCACCGCAACTGGACCTCAAATCTCAATCCACTTTAACCCCTTTATATTTGGAGGACTTATGCCCTTTTATGACCTGACCAATTTTCTGATTTTGGCAATGGTTCAGTGTCACTGGGAATAACATTGATTTTTATCTCTTAATCAGGTGAATTTTTGTGGCATAATAGTGATACAAGGGAACACAATAATGGTCAAGCCCACCTGCATATCTGTCTTTCCCACTAAGTACTGACTGTACTGAACCATTGTTTCTTTCATCTTCATTATTTTATCACATTCTAATCAATGGGTTAGATCTATAAGGGAGGGTTAATAAGTTATCCAGCCATATTACTACACTGATCAGATAAGGTTGGCAGATTCTGTGACCTCTTACCTGTCGGTGTCCAATATGGAATCTAAAAAAGGCCAAATTAAAATGATTTTTGTCAGAGTATCCAAACTCCCAATGGGCTGCGAATAATCAAACCAAAACTGCACTTCAGTAAAACTATTTAGTTTAACCTGCGTGTGTTATTCCCGATGTTAGTGTGAGTCCCTGTTATTTAGTGAGTTACATAGTGTTCATGCCTGACACCTGTTTCAGGTGCTATTAAATTCATTTTTGTGCAATAATCTCAGTGTGAGCTATTACCTCTAAATTAGGCTGATTCGCAGTGTTTATTTCCTCATTGGGATTCTTCTGAGTTAGGTCACCATTTATCTAACACTGAGAGCAGCCATCATTGTATTTGGAACCTGAAACAGCCTTTTTTCCCTGGGTATAGCAACAGGTATGGTGTATAGCTCATACTGGAGCAGAATGGACATGAGGGGGCAAATTATATGCTGAGTCCCTGTGCCCTACCGATTGAAGCCTAGTCACAAATAACAGGAGACACACTAACCTCTTCCCAATTAGCTAGAGAGCAATAGATCAAGGAGAAATAAGGAAGGAGGGTGCAAGGGCTTGTCCACGTCACAGTAGGCATGCCACATCCCATGGGGGCATGACAAAAGCCCTTGCATCACCACACCCCCTTCACTTCCTTGTGTGAAGTAGCGATGAGCAAGAACTGTGCCCAATAAGGGAAACCTTAAATCAGAAGTGACGGTATGAAAAACGTCATGGAAATGTAAGTCAATGGAATTTAATAGTTTTACAATGAAGGTAGTAGAAGTGGCGGTATTGCAGGCACATGCATATACACCCTTACTTCAGCCACTGCTTTAACCCTATACAGAGCCAAAACCATTGATGTGCTGAATACTATGTGAAATTTAGTACTGCCGCAGTGTATCATATTTTTTTAAATCTCAATGTTTTCTTACTAATGGGCATAACTTTAACAAAATGTTTACTGATAGTTAGTGAATTTACTGATGGTTGGCAACCATGCACCTCTGATTCACTCCTACAACTTAATCTTAATGCCAACTAACAACTTAATGCCAACTAACAAGAGCACAACTAACAAATGGCGGGTGTAAATAAGTCATTAGTTTGCACTGGCATACATTAATGCCAAACAGCGCACTTTACTTACAGTGCCAGTTCATGTTAGAGACATAGACTATGAAAGAGACTTTTAAAAAACATGGCAGGTTTCAGTAAACAACAAAAAATATACTTCCCACAATTTTCAAAAGCAAAACTATGAGAACAAGCACTGAATACAATCAGCCCGACCATGCCCCTCCCCATCCACATGACCACACCCGCATTATGATGTAGCCACACCCACAGTCCCAATAGTCCCTGCCGAAATCTGGACTATTGGGAGAAATGCAGTACATTGTTTCTCGTCACTACTGAATAACTAAATATTTTATGACAGAACTAATGCAAATTATTACATATGTAATAAGTGTGGGTTATACAATCTTTGCCGGTTTTTGCAAGCACTTTAATTGTCGCTAAGAAAAAAAAACCTCTGCGATTTTATGCCAACTGCTTTTACTGGACACTTAAAGTGCCCTGTGTGACAGGATCTGCTGCAATAAAATTGATTCCTATGGAACTGCATTTAACATAAGAGCTTTTTACACATTCTCAGACTCTGCAGGCCGTGTTTAAATAGCTGATCCAGTGCTTAAGTTGCTTGTCTGACACCCTCAGGCTTATTTAATAAGACAAGGTACATGACTACGTTCTGCTCTCAGAAGATGCCTCTGGGAAGTAGTTGTGTACCTAAGTATGCTAGAAAGGCATAAAAATCTCAAGATAAGCACTGCTCAAATATGTAAATGTAACATCAATAGTCCAACTACCTATCATTTTAGAATCACCTATTTTTCTGAGTACAACATTTAAATTTCTCTCAAGTTCTGCTTGCTAAAGTTCTGCATATGATTGCTGTAGTTAATAATAAGATTTTAGAGGGGGTCTTGACTTTATTACATAGCACTTCACTTTCTTGTGTGCCCACACTTTTTATTATAGTGTGCCTACAAATGTGCTTCTCTGTAAAGGTCTGAAGACCACCAGCTGTGTTCTTACAAAATGCAAATCCTTTTGTGATGCCAAAGTGGCCATTCCCCTTCCACATAGCAAGAAACACCCTAAACATGCCCATGTGACACCAACACAACACTAATTCAAACTGGACTCTGTAGATGGCTTCCAATTTATTTTTTGTTTTGTTTGTTTAAACTTGTTTGCTTCACTGCCTTAAGTTTTTTTGCTTTACACTGTCCATATTAAAATGCCAAATGCCTTACTCAACTATCACACTGAAGAATTTTCCGACTGACGTGTTATCTGCAATGACTTTCCCTTCGACCAAAGGACCAATCGCTCGGACAATTAATGTGTACACACTTGTCACGTGTTAGACGATTAACGAAAGAGCGACCATCCGGGAAACGACTTTTCAATTGTCGTGAGCAAAGATTATAAATTTGTACACACTTAAACGACTATGAAACAATATCCCCAAGAAATTTAAATAAGGGGCAGATCATGTTCAATAGAAACCACCCCAAACCTCCTAAAAAAGGCAACATGTTTTCGTCATACATTCGCGTTGTCAACCACAAATAAATATATTTGTACTAATCTGGATACTTTTGAAGAACGGCAAGCAACTGCTCTTTTTCTGCTCACTGTGTCAAGCATACTGTACAGACCCGATGGAAAAGAAGGAGAAAAAATAGGTCTAGAAGCACCTAATTACAAAATGAGTGACATGCGGGCACCACACCACATGGAACTGGTACAGGCATCAGAAATTGTCATACACACGCCCCCAAAGGAGTCGCAACTCGAGGAACTATTGGCACTTGGTTGTGGAATGTTCGGAAAATTATACACACTGCATGATCATTTGGTGGATTGGTCGGAAAATTTTAAACAGTATAACCAACCAAATGAGCCGACAATTGGCACTTTGGTACAACTTTAGTCCATTGTGTCACTATACACACTGACTCGACTTTCAACCAAATGGTCATATGTCGGCTGATTTGCCCGATTATTGGATGAAAAAGCTTAAGTGTCTATCTAGCCTAATGGTTTACACCTGACTTTCACAATCATCTTAGTCACTTATCAGCTAGCGTCAATAAATGTTTTCTTTCAAATGAGACCTGATGCTGACACCTGATTTTTTGACAATTATCTGTAATGAGTTTTAACTTTATTGCATATTTACCTGAGGCCATTACTGGGTCTGTGTGAGAGGGGCATAAGTCCAGAGCGCAAGCCTGAAGGGGGACAGAGCACAAGGGAATTCATATTTTGGGCAGCACGGTGGCTCTGTGGTTAGCACGTCTGCCTCACAGCACTGGGGTCATGAGTTCAATTCCCGACCATAGCCTTATCTGTGTGGAGTTTGTATGTTCTCCCTGTGTTTGCGTGGGTTTCCTCCGGGTGCTCCGGTTTCCTCCCACACTCCAAAAACATACTAGTAGGTTAATTGGCTGCTATCAAAATTGACCCTAGTCTCTCTTTGTGCCTGTCTGTCTGTGTGTATGTTAGGGGATTTAGACTGTAAGCTCCAATGGGGCAGGGACTGATGTGAATGATTTCTCTGTACAGCGCTGCGGAATCAGTGGCGCTATATAAATAAGTGGTGATGATGGTGATGATGATGATGGTTTCAGTTAAGGGCTAAGGGGTCATTCCCAGTCATATCTGCATTATCCTGTTTGCATTGTCAGATTTCTGTTATGCCTTTGCATCTTTCTGGTTATTATTTTCCACTTACGATTAATTTTTCTTATTTTCAGTTTATTTGTGCTTTTGGTGTTTTGGTGATTATTCTTCTGCTATTTTTTTGTTTGTTTATCAAAGTGATAATTTATCTAATTTTATGCATGGTAGTTTACGGTCTAAGTGCTAGTGTTGGTTTATGTACAAAAACTAGGGACTCTATCAGGGACTGTTCATAATATGAATCGGGACATTGTTATAGTTCTTTCTCAGCGTTTACACAATTGTCACACAAGTGACAATGATGGTTCACAAAGTCAGAGATATTAAAAATTGGGTTGACCTGACAAGAGACAATAATGACTTAGTAAGGCATCAGCAGCCATGATTAGTCTTAAAACAAATGTGACTGATGTTTAACTATGGCATTTAACGATGCCCTAAATGGACACCACCTCTGAAACTTCATGCTGGCATCAGTTAAGTCAAGGTGGTGGCAACCGGCCACTGTTACTACATGGATGAGGGCAGTAGAGATAGTATATGAAGTGAAAAGCATGAAGGCACCCATAGGTTTTCATTTTATGCAAATGCACCTATTTATATGCCGTGCGCATAAATAATTACATACCTACATTTCGGGTTTGTCAACTGTCTTTGCAAAATCAGTAAAAAATCAGTTTAATTGGAAATGCACGGGGTAGAAAGTGTAAAAACACCACTTCAAAAGTAAATACTACAACAGATCTAGGAGCACTGCTTTCCTTCATTTAAACTTTTATGGATTTCATGTAAAATACTGCTGGGTTTAGCATGATTCATGTCTTCTATTACTCATGAGAGCATAGATTTTGCACCCCTGCAAAATCTTTGCATCTTGCCTAAAATCAGGCACATGTGAGCATAATCAGATGTAAAAGGCATATGATCTGCTGGAGGTGTATGTTGTGCCCTTGTTACGGTCTCTGAGGGCAACTATCAATCAGGGTTGTTGCTGGCCTTCCCAAGGCGCGGAGTCTAACGGACTACCCCATCTTCACCATGAACCGCAGCAAGGCAGGGTGGAATTTGCTGCCGAGAGCTCGCAGGTCATGGCCCTTAGGGTAGCGCCCTGACGTGATAGGTTGCAGATGGATGGAAGCAACCAGATACAGGGGAGAGGTAATCCGAAACTGCAAAAGGAAAGGCCGGTGCCTTCCCTGTGCTTAAAC
The DNA here is from genome assembly GCF_038048845.1 of Mixophyes fleayi. Classification (NCBI taxonomy): domain Eukaryota; kingdom Metazoa; phylum Chordata; class Amphibia; order Anura; family Limnodynastidae; genus Mixophyes; species Mixophyes fleayi. The sequence continues at coordinate 87,661,141 of NC_134405.1, read as the reverse complement.
TCCAGTACGTCATGCCTGCTACTATATTATGATGTTACTCCATTCCCGCAGGGCCACAACCTGTGTGGCGCACGCAACCAATTGAATCCTGCTTTGGGGTAGGCTCTAGTGAAGACTGGCATCACGTTAGACTTCACGCCCTTGGGACAGGTAGCACAAGGTTGAAATGGTTTTGGAAAACATCCTTTGTGTTTCCTGATAACAGCAATAATTGCTCGTCTTAGAACTTTGTAGATGTATTTTATACTTGGCATGGTGTTAACACAAATTTGAATGTTCCAGACCAAACTGTCAAAGGTTCTACATTTAAATAGACATAGTAGCACTATCTGATGATCAAATTATGCACTTGATGCACTTGATTAACAGCAAATGGCTGAAATTATTATTGACAGGGAAGAATTAATGGTGTACTTATACTTTCACACATTTCTCCTTCACATTATTTTATTTATTTTTTAATAAATGAACTACAGTAATAACTGTTAAGGATTATTTGCCATGTGGAATTTAGATTTAGCAAAGTTAAGTATTTGGAAGGGGCTAGATGATTATTAATTGCTTCTTGATATATAAAAACCCAGATTTGAAAGATGAGGCTGTGCTCTCTTCATACATTCATTTATTGGGGAAAATAATTTCCATCTCCTATCCACACAAAACACCTCCCCCCCAATTTCCACTAACCCCACCTTCATCCCCTTTTTCAAGGTCTGGTTTGAAGGTACGGTCAGGGCCGGTGCTAGGATCCATGGCGCCCTAGGCATTTTTAAAAAATTGGCGCCCCCCCGCAAAAATCGCCTCCCTCCTCCCCCCTCACCCCGTCTCTCCTTACCTTGTCTCACCACCGCCGCCTCTCTGCTCCGTCTCCTCCCCTCCACTCACTGACACTAGTAAGTGGAGGGCAGGAGACGGAGCAGAGAGGCGGCAGTGGTGACAAAATAGCCTCTTCCCCCCTCCCCGTGCATCTGAATGCTGTGCGGTGGCCGTGACAGGTATGGTCAGCGGTCGCCGCACAGTTTTAAAGTCATTTAGTATTCTGTGGCACCCTCCAGAGCCCGGCGCCCTAGGCAAGTGCCTAACCTTGCCTAATGGGAGCGTCGGGCCTGGGTACGGTATGCATGCTTTACCATGGTGACAACCATACATCTGGATGTTATTGCTGGCTTTAGAGGTATTAAAAAACAAGCCATATCTTTTTCTGAAATACATAAAATACATAAAATAAGGTTTAACAAGTGAAAGATGTGATGGAGATGGCTTGATGTTAAACATGAAAAACTGTAACACTGACATCACTTTTATTATTAAATGTTGGCCACACCATTAATTAACCTTCACTCTATCTATTTCTTATTTTCTGTGATCTCCCTCCTCTGCTCAGTGCAAATGATTCAGTGAAGAGATGCTCAGATACATTATTCTATTTAGAACCTCTATGGCTCACTAGGGGTGACAGGCCTTTTTTAGGTCATTTATCTAATTGCTCTTTGCAGATAAGAATTAATTAGCCCGATTATTTTTCTTGGTTTTTGGATGGATTCCCCATCTGGAGTGGAGAAATTCCTTAGTGTCAGTGATTAATTGCTTAGCCAGAAGCATCTTGCCTTGCATTTGTAATGTAAGCTTCCTGATTCCTCAGGTCATATCACAAACCGGTGAAGTTGTAATACAATTTTTCCCTAATAGTGCTGGGATAAATACAATTACAGTAATTTACGTTTGATGAAGTCTGATAAAAATGGTTTCCGAAGAATTATGTTATTGTAACCAGATATGCATAGTTATAGTTTAACCTGTTGTTAAAATGTATAGCTCTTTCAGTCCAATCAACCATCCTAACGGTTATGTTAATGATAAAGGATAGCTGCACACTTAATTACCTATTATTGTATTTCAGCAATTATCAGGCCTTCATAAGACACGCTTACATCTAAGAATGGGAAAAAGTGTTAATGGTTCCTCTCTAGGGACAATTGTGACACAAAATTTTCTGTTTGGAGAAAGATTATGCTGTGTATTATTCTAGTGATATTCCACACAGCAATTAGGCAGGGTATACTTGTTTACACAGTTTTAATGACCAAATAATTGCCGGTATTTTATTCTACTCATGATTTATTTGATTTTTTTTTAAAGGAAATAGTTTATTTTATTATTTTTAGAACGGCTTTGTTTTGAAGCTCAAGAAAAAATAAGATTACTAGTGGCAAAAGATTAAAGGTTTTCTCAGTCATTTCTCGGGAGAGGAACACAAATTAAACTTGGGCACTGAGCAAAGTGTGGGGAGGCAAAAAGGGACTTTTAGATATAAGGAGGTCAAAATATATATTTACATATTTTGTGGATTGTTACTAATTCTAAGTACAAAGACCTTTTTTGCAATAATTTACAAGATACAAGATTTATTTTTTCTCTTCCCACACAGGGAACACTTAAACACAAGGTTTGTCACTTCTTCAAAAACAATGGCACCATAAAATGCTGGCCCAGAAGCCTCAGATCCACAAGATGACCTTTGGTGGTCAGCTACCACCTTCCAGCTCATGACAGCTCTCCCTAAGCTCTCTATAAAACCATCTTATTAGTGTGTCCTCCCTGGAGACTTTGGGGCTGAGAGTGAGTTGAACATAGTCCTGTTTGCATAGAGTTAATTACAAAAATTACCACACTGTGTTTGCCCACAATGAGAGTGCATGCGTATGCATGCATGCATTGTTCTCAACTCACACTTGCACCTCCTTACGACTGGAGAGGTGGAACGGGGTAGGGATGGGACAGTCTAACGTAGGCTGAATAAAGTACAGCCTCAGCAAATGCTGCTGGGGCTGAGGCAGACCAGCACATAGACACTGTTGTATGTAGAACTGAGAGCTGGACACTTTCCTCCTTTGGATAGTGAAATGCGTCAGGTCTTTATTTCAAGTGGTTGTTTAACACTACGGACCCAACTTATATACATGCTGATTCATTTGTGGCACATCCACGGATAAACATATACTTTTTGCACTTTGCTATTAAAGCAACTGCTTTTAAATATGCAGCTTTTATGGAGCTAGGCAACCCTTTATCGCGCAGTTATCTGTAGGCAGCTGCCTACAGGATTTCGCATCAACTGCAATCTGCATACAGGAACACTGGGTCGTCAAAATTTGTGGTTGAATAAGAAATCTTGTTTGACAGCTTATACAGAACTGTATTTCTGCTCACATTCACCTGATAAAGTTGGCTAGACACCACTATTCACCTCTTTTAATTTGCGTCAGCTAAGTTTGCATATGATGTTATAAGTACTTGCAAGTATAGCGGATTTTCAATAAGTTGCCACCCTAACTTTTACTCTTTTTTACACCAATTTATTCTAAGTCTGACTCTCACTATAGGTGTCATTATAGAGACTTTCAAACTTATGATGATTTGCCATGAGCATATGATGATTTTAGTTATTCTATAGGTCAAAAACAATGATTTAAATAAAAACAACACACTAAATATCATTGCTTTGCTCAATTATTGAATTTATTATGTTCACATGATCATTTATATGTTTTAATAAAACGATTATATATTATATATTTTATTATTTGCTCACTGTGTTGGTTTATATCACAAGCTAATCGGGCCATCTTCTGCGCTGTATTTCTTTTTTTTTTTTTTTCCTCATAGATACAAATATGCCTGTCAGGAGCCGTATTCTCTGCACCGGCCAGAGAGCAAGTACAAACACACACTGATGATGATGATTTCAGCTGCCAGCACTAGCTATTCACTTCTAAATGATAGCGAATTCACCTCTGAAGCTGATAGGTGCTTTCTCCATTGATTGTCCATATATTATAGGACCGTGGGTGTATTTTAAAAATAATAATTTTGTTACCTTCATGAATACGCGAGAAGGGGTATTATGTCTGCTGTATTATATCTCCCATAACTCATGTGCTGAAAACTCTAGGGCTTGTAGGACTACAAGCACCAGCATATCCATGGCTTTCAGGGCATGCTGACACTTGGGGAACCACAAGTGCCACAATGCCCTGGCACCCAGGGACCGCTGGGACCTGTAGTGCACCAAGACCAAGTATAATAAAAAGAACACACCCCTTGTTTGTAAAATAACTTTATTTGAAATAAATAAAAAACACCCTTATATACTGGTCACCAACATCCAGGTTCTCCATCTGTAATCCATGCTTGTCCATAAAATAACATAAAATGATATCCTGGGATCTGGTAGCTTGCAACCTAAGAAAAAAGCCATGTCCATAAAATAAAATGATATCCTGGGATCTGGCAGCCTGCAACCTAACAATGAAACATGCTCACTTGTGGAACCACAAGTTCCAACACGTCCTGGCATCCAGGGCCTGCAGTGATCTGTTGTGCACCAAAGAAAAATGTAAATAAAACAAACAAACACAAGTGAAAACACTTTAAAAATAAACCAAAACATGCTTTATTCATCATAATTATTGCTCACCTACGTCCAGCGGTCTTCATTTGTCAAAGAACCAAATGATCCTTGCTTGGTAAACCAAAAAATGCAAATACATCCAAGGGTCTTCATTTGTCATAGATTGAAATTATCCTTGCGTGGCAAAACAAAAACCCTTTTGCACAACACTAAACTAGCTCTAAAGTGAGCTCTTAGCCGCACTACTCTTATTTATGGGCATTTTTCACGGCTTGAACTTTGGCTGTTTGGGTGAGGGCACATTTTTTGTTTTTTTGCACTGTACTGCTGATTAAATCTAACCTTTTATGTCGACATTGTGACTGTTGACTTTACAACCTCTCGACATTCCCAATGCCAACATTATAACTTTGTCGACCTAATGAACACGTTGACATTCTGAATGTCAAACTTTTAACAGTGTTGACATTCTGACTTTCAACATTATGGTGTCAACATTCTGAATGTCAAGATGTTCATGGTTAACCTTTCATACCCAACCTGTGTGAACACTGTGCTTGGGTTTTAACGTGCCACTGCCAGGTTTATACTTCTTCTGTAGCCTGATAGCCAAAAGAAATAGTGATCTATTGGTTAAGATTTCTGGATTAAAGATAATTAACATAAATGAACTGGCTCCATTTCAGATCTCCTGGACAGCTCCATGTGATGCTAGAGAAGTCACTATACTTTCCTAGACTCTTGACTTTATGACAGAACAAAAGTGGTCATGAGTAGTTGCTGTACAACTGTAAACTGTAAAACCTATAATATTAATAATCATTTGCTCAACATTTGTGGTTTGCTATTTTATTGCTTGTAATGCATGTTTAATGCACGCACATTAGTACTTTCTTTCTAGACAACATTTTGCAGATAATTTGTGATTGGCTGTTATTTGGCTTCGGGGACAGAATTTCCCAACAACATCCATTAACTTGATATTTATTTGCTGCTAGTGACAGGAAGGGCCGAACTACTGGAGATGACCATTCAATATAAACTGCCTCATCCAAACATAAGACTCCAGTGTGGTTAATTCAGAAACCTAATGAGCATTGCACTGAATACCTGATATAATGTCTATATCTGGACATTGATTCTAAATCACGGAAACGTCAGGTGATCTCTCTGCTTTAATGCTTAAATCTCAGAGCTGTTTTTAGCTACATGTCAATAGTGCAATGACATTTGTGGCAACCAACAGGGGGCACAGCGAAGGATCTCCAGTACTGTCCGCCCTGTCATTTTTACAAATGCATTTTTCCCTTCCAATGTTCATCTAATTTGACTTTATTACTTACAATGGACTGCTGCTATTGGGCATGCTTGGTTGCATGAAAATACTTGTATGTACCATGTATGCCACTGGTGGGCCAGCAGCCTGCTGAGCTTTCACCTGTGGCTCCCTAAAGCAGAGAATGGGGCAGCCGACTTCCGCGTCACCAAACATCCTCTGCGCAACGCATGGAGGTCACGCTGCATAATGAAGAGTGGGAAGGAGAATGAAGGAGCGTAGTGTGCTCTCCCTCCTTACTCCGTGTGGCCCTTTTGAAGGTAATGGGCCACAAATGTGGCACTTGAAGAACGAGAGGTTGCCCATCATTGATGTAAGTAGAATGGATAAATTTGAGAATTTTCTATTTTTTGACAAAACTAATGATGAAATGATTAGTGTTTGTGTGTTATGCATGGGGTTTTTACAGTGCTTGTTTCACTGATAGCGAGAAGAAGGCCTGCTCACTTAGTGCTTGCAGAAGACTTTGTGCTTTATAGTAAACTCTTTGATAATATCCAGGCTGGATTTATTACTGTTTTATTATTGTGTTGGTTCCCAAATGTAAATCAGTAGAGTATACTGGTGCATATAAATAATCCTCACTAAACAATTAATTAGTATCCCACACATATCCTCACATGCCCCTTTAGGGCATTTACCAAAGGCAATAACTCACAGGTCCTCACAAGCAGGATCCACTGTAGCTACTCTCCAGAGATAGAGTATGTCATTTAGCAGTACAACTTGTGCAGCATCCGTCACTAAATATTTTTTACTGGTCGTCGTGTGATGATTTTGGTCATGATGTGACCATGTTACATGAGAAACCCCATATGGGAGAAGGAGCGAGCCAAATGGACGTACCCCTGACATATAAACTACAGCTTGTAATACAAGCGAGAAAAAATAAGCATCACTAAACCACAATAACACACAACAACTCAAATCTATGTGTACCCCTTATATAATAGAATACTAAGACATTATCCAAAGTGTTACTGCCTAACTCTCATTATAATAAATGAAAAAATAACACAAGCCTAAAGTATCCTCAGTGACTTTGCTTTGTCACAGCTCAGAAGCACTTTGTTTAGTTGCATTGCCTATAAGACTTTTTTTTTTTTTAACTAGCGCTTACCTTTGAAATAAGTCAAAGAGAAACTTGCTGAGGCAATGAACTCTCCCTGTAACCCTCAGCCCATTTGTCACTGCGATGGCCTGACGAGAACTGACATTTACAAACCCAGAATGAGAACACATCCATTTCGCCAGTCTGACACTCTGATATAATAACTATTTACCTTGAGAAAGAGAGACTGAGGTTTCCGATTCTTGTGAATCTTCTCACTTTGGCACTTATTTTCTCACTCTGTCAAACAGCCCCAGATTAATGGAACAATTTGTTCAACAAATCATATTAGTACAAAGCATACAGGGAAGGAGAGGGAGATGAGAAGCTGGGATTCTGTTATACTCATTCAAGTCAGCGGTAGTACCTTGGCAAATAAAAATGCAGTTATGCCTGACATTTACCAAGGTATAATGTAAAAGGGAAAACGTCTAATGATTTTGGACATTTGAGAGATCACTTTAGAAGAACGGCAGAACCGAGGAGGTAATAAGATAAAGTTACATGTAGTATCGAAAGTAAGCTTCAGAGATGGATTTGTCAGATATTGCTGAATGTGTCTGCGCCATAGATATAAGTCAGGTTTTATTATAAAGTAAAAAAATACATGTGCTCCCTATTTCTCACTCTAAAAAGGGCATATGTTTTCCCTGACAACTTGTAAATATGAGCTGGCTCTGTCACATATATGATTAGGAATCTCTGCCATATATTTTTTTACTTTTGAGAATATTGAAAAAAAAAAAACCCCACATGGTATTATGATATAAGATGACTTTCCAAACTGAGCTGGCAATATGAATGAAATATACGGAAAAGGAATATAACGCTGTGAGGGCTCTGACAGTTTGATAGGCATTTATTTTATTTCATACAGAGTAGAAGTTTGATACATCACTTTGGCAGGAAAGGTGGTAAGAAGTGAGACACTTGTGAAATAGCATGCCTTCAGGGCCATCTTTTCCATTGGGCACGATGGGCAGCTGCCCGGGGGCCCCACGGGCAAGGGGGTTCCATAGGCACGGCTCTTAATGAGAATAAATAATCCTGCAAAAGAAAAAAACCTGCAAAATAAATCTACAAGGGTCACTGAGCAAGTACATCTATCTATCTCTATCTCTATATATCTATATCTGTATCTGTATACATCTATATATCTATATCTAGGGGCCCCGGTGCACTGCTTTGCCCGGGGGCCCATAATGTTGTTAAGATGGCCCTGATGGCCTTATAGCTCGGGGTTCCTCAACTTTACTTATCATGCACCCCTTTATGTCTGTAAATGTCTGCGATAGGGAAGTGGGAACCTCACGCATTGACTTTGGCTGTGTTCAATCTGAATTACCATTAAAATGTGATTAACAGCAAGTGGTGTGGAGTGGCGTTTATCATGATGTTTATTGAAGAATTCATGTCTTACTATGGAACTTTTGGAAATAAATGGGTTTATTAAACCAGTCTTAAAATGAATAAGTTACGTTGGTGATCTGGAACATGTAGCAGTGCAAGTATCACACTCACCTGTATCTAGCCGAGAACCTTTGAACTGTGCTCAGCCAAGGTTCATTACTGAGACAGACATTAACTTATAGGATAATAGTTAAAATTTAGTTTTAAGTAAAGTTCAATAAGCTACTATAAAATACAGATTTCTACTTATTGTCAGTGTGATGAAGGATCCCCAAATGTTCAAAGAGTCTAGCGCATAGTTACCAACTTTAGAAAGTTGAGTTCCGGGAGCCTGTCGGAGGAAGTGGGCGTGATGGAGGCGGAGCTCCAAAATTTGTGTCATTTTGGACCCGCCCCCGTGACGTAATGACGCAAACGCGTCATTTTACAGCAGGGGGCTGGGCCAAACGCTGCGAATCCCGGTGAATCGCAGCGTTTTGGTTCTAATTCTGCCCACTTCACTCGGAAGTGGGCAGATCTGGGAGATTTCCACACTCTCCTGGGAGTCCGTGAGACTCTTGCGAAATGTGGGAGTCTCCCGGACATTCCGGGAGAGTTGGCAAGTATGGTCTAGCGTTATTCTCCTTTCTGTAACCAAGATGGGCTTGTTTTAAGCACACACTGCTCCTGCTTAGAGCTAAGCAATATTTTCAAATTTATATTCCAAAATGGCATGTGGAATGGTGAATGGAACTGTGAGCTTGCATCGCTGGCACTTTGCATCTCAGTAAGATGGCCTCTTCCTCTGCGATACTCAATTTGCGCAAATCTTTGCTGCAATTTTGCTCATCTGTTCCCTGCCTCATGAACACCCCACTTTAATTATAGAATTATTGCTAGGAATATATTAAAAGATTACCCAAGTCCCAAGAGATCTACCCACACATACATTATTTGTAACTCACACTTAATAAGCGGTAACTGTAAATTTGGTTACACTAATAAATCTGTACACTTATATGTTTATTCTTTAATGTATTTTTTACTTTCTTTTTATTCTCTTTTTACTAATATCGTTTATTTGCATGAATCATATTTTGTTTATTTATAAGGTGCCACAGATTCTGCAGTGCCACACAACAAGGGTACATCAATAAAAGACAATACATACAGTAGTAATACATAAATACAATAATAATACAAAAAAACAGATAATATCTAGAGGCAAATTAGGATAAAACAAATACAACAATACATGTAGAAATGGGCCTACAAAGAATCTCAGACCTTATCTGATAGAAAAAGGTTAAACAGAGCACACTTCCATAAGTTATGAGACATATTTATTTAGCAGCAAAGAAGACGTGAATAAGGTATATTGTGAATTCTCCATACAAATGGACTGTGACCTTTAAAGAAGGTGTCCAGTAGTGCACTTTTGGTTTGTGGATGTGTTTGATGTAATATTCTGGCATTAGGGATATGCTGGCCTCACGGAGATGACATTTCCAGTGGGGTTTGCTTTATATATTTTGTTCAACCCAGCTGCACCCAGGATGTTTGATGGAAACAAAAAAAACTCTATACATTTTTATATAGATAAATGAAAGCTTTCTGCATTATGCATTCTTTTTGTCTGAGATGTCTACAAAGCTTACATTACATTGATGTTCAATTAAACAAATATTGTTGTCTTACCACTCCTCTTTATCTTGCACGTTAGATATGATATGAGTCAGAACGTCATGGATTCCTAGACAAACTCTTATTAAGCCCCCTCCCCCTTTATGCTGATCATCAGTACCCACACTGTTGTCATTTACTTACAACACGCCTAGTAGTATATATATTTGCCCTATGGTTACTGGTTTAGAAAATAGTCTTAACCCTTTGTGGTAGCTATCTGTTTGAGTTCTTTCATGTGGCCTCTGCACTGAGGGTCCCCTGATGAAATTGGGTTTCCGCAAGTGAGACGGATCATTTGGGCACATTACTTTGGGACTTGAAAATATTGTGCCTTCTGCTATTTTATTATGATATTTATTTCTTGCTCTATTGGCCCATAAAAATGTCTATTAGGCTCCTAACCAGAGATGGCTCTGGCATCTCCAGTGCCCTCTTTGGGGTTTCACTGCACAAACCCATGCACTTATTGTGATCCCTGCTCTCAGCCGTTAAGGAGGCAGATGCCAGTGCCATGAAAACCCTATTTTGGCTCAGGCGGGCTGGCTAGACATCCTGGTAAGCAAGGTGCACTCCTGCTGCTCTTACCATTCTTACCGCATTCCACCAGCCCTGCTCCTAACACATTGTATATTGATACCTGTTTTAGTCCCGGTAAATCACAAGCTTTGGACTCTGAATATATACCACTCCATCCTCATGACAGCAGTCTCTTTGTGTTGGGCAGCAGATAGCTGAGGGGAGGGTCCAAAGCTCAGAGCACAGCCAACTGAATAAATAAATAGTAAACTTAACTATAGTTAATTAATTAGTTGAATAATTAAGAATTTCATGGGAATCACAGGCCTATGTACTAGGAAGTTGAAGAATGGATATTTATGTATATTTCCCTGTTTCTAGTAGACCGGGCACAGCAGAGGGGTACCTTATAGGAACCAAACACTACTAATAATAATTAATATATATTTCAAAGTGACAGTGGTGACTATGTTAGTTACTTTGTTATCTTTGAATCTCTTAGACTTTTTCAAACAGCATATATTTTATCAATAATAATAATAATAATAATAATAATAATAATAATAATAAAATAGAATACTTATTGCAGCAGCAAAACGTTATTTAAGCAAATAGTAATGCTATCTAAAACATTTTTTATAATATTATAAATAAAGTTATCAGAGAGCTTAAAAAAAAGCTACTCAAGTCAAGAAGAGGACTAGGGTATATATACGGCTTTGACAGTGCTTATAGTAAATGCGCAAGTTGCATTACTATATTAGTACACAATAGAATAATGTACTGAAGTGTTATATCCACAAAAGAGAAAAGTGAGTTGAGGGTGTTATTAATAAATGTAAACTTCCCATTTTTAAATAGGAGTTTTTTACTCTTTACACCGGCCCTGTAGTACCCATGGAAATACACCTCCTAGTCTGGGCATGGTCCCACGTCTAAATATGTCCATATTACTCAGCAATTTTCAGAGAATATTGACTCATCCACCCTTGTCCCTGCCCTAATGGAGCTGACAATCTAAATGCTATACCACACAAACACACACTAGGGTCAGTTTTGCCAGAAGTCAATTATCCTACCTGTATGTTTTTGGTCATGGGTGGAAACCCACGTTAAAATGTATAAAAACATACAAACTCAACACAAATAGTGCTGTGGGTAGAATTGAACTAATGGCCCTACTGCTGTGATACTATCTAAAATGAATTTATGATACTCTGAGAAAACACAGGAATCAGAGAAGTCAAAAAGTCTACTTGGTGAATTATTTTTAATATAGAATAATATTATTGTGCTTACAATCTACTGATATTTTGTGTGTCAGAGTAAAGAGCCATTCTTGAAGATAGTTGATTTCAATTCATTAAATGAAAATGTGTGTAATTGAGCAAATCAATACATAATACTCATCAAGAAACACAGAGACAAAGAAGAGCTATTATGAAATGATATTACGTAGCAGTGGCCAATTTGCACCATTGTGCATTCACCTGGTGTGGTGTCAGCTAATACATGATAATATTCAACTGTCATTTCATTCATTTTTCTGTAGCACTGCAGTACACAGATTCTCTGCTCTTATCACTCTTTTGAACAGGAACATCCCAGTACTGGCAATAATACTAATTCTATTACTGAAAAGGTCATATGAGATGAAAGAGCCCTCCAAAAAACGTTTAATGATCTCTCCTAAAACAACTGTTAAGGAAAAACCAAGTGTTAAGAATAATCATTGTGACAAATTTCATTAAAAAAATAATAAAATAGCCAACATTCCATACACCACCTGCAGTGTAAGGGAAGGCTTGGACCATGACCACTTTTTACTAATACTGGTCCTGCTATGGCTTGTATTAGAATGCCCAGTGCAAATGTGAGCGCTTGCCAACGTCATGCATCTTTTTTAACAATTCATGCATCACATTCTAGCTCTAATTAGAAGTTTATGAAAACAGGCACATCAAAGAATCAGAAGATTAACAGTGAAGCTGAAGAAGAGCCAACTGGACCTTCATGTAATTTTGAGGAGAGTCCAAAGGGGTCCATGACTTGTATGTCTGATATTTCATAGTCTAACACTGTAGAGCAACTTGCACGCCCTCTCGCAGTTTCTCAGTCATTTGGAAATGGGAGGACAAATAGTAATGATGATCATTTAAAAAATGAGAATGTCTTTTTAGAAGGTCTACTTGAGCTTGATGATGATTTTGTTAAATTAAAGCAGCCACTAGTACTATCAAATAACCGAGATAAGCCCATTGTCATGCCTGGCAAAACATATCTCCCTCTTATATTTGCAAATATTTCAACCCCAACCCAAAAACATATGTTAAGGTCTCTGTAGCCTTTTATGCCAAAGCAAGAAGATTTATAAACCCTGACCATCTAAGCAGCTCTGCCCTGTGTGTCATTTGCAGCAAGTTTATTCTGTCACGAATCCCGTGGATATTTAGTGGATCCTTTGCAACTGCCAGGGGCGCGGAATCTAATGGGTAGGTGGTATTTGCCAGTGACCCCTGCAAGGGAATATGGACTTTGCGGCCCCTATACCGCAGGTCGCGGTACCCTGGATGAGTGTTTGGCAGAGTAGTAGGAGTCTGACATGGAGGAAAGATGACGGCAACTCAGAGGAGTACAGGAGAAGAAGCACTGAAGCTAGCCCAATAGTAGTGCAGAGCAGCAGCAGGAGAGTGTCTGGGACAGCAGCAATTCAATAATAGAATGATGGCTGAGGCGATAATAGCGAGTTCAGAGCAACAGCAGGAAAGTTATAGGTACTGTGGCGGTAGATCAATGAAGGCAATAGAGGAGTGGAACTGTACCGATCTGGAAATGGTAATTCAGCGCAACAGCAGGTGAGTCTGTGGTACAGCGGCAGATCAACAGAGGCAATAGTGGGGTAGAACTTAGCTGATCCTAAGATGGCAACTCAGAGCAACAGCAGGTGAGTCACTGGTACAGCACCAGTTCAAATAGGGCAGTAGTGGAGTAGAACTTAGCTGATCCGAAGATGGCAACTCAGAGCAACAGCAAGTGAGTCACTGGTACAGCGGCAGTTCAACAGAGGCAGTAGTGGGGTAAAACTAGCTGATCTGAGGATGGTAACTCAGAGCAACAGCAGGTGAGTCACTGGTACAGCGGCAGTTCAACAGAGACAGTAGTGGAGTAGAACTTAGCTGATCCGGAGATGGTAACTCAGAGCATGGCAGGTGAGTCACTGGCACAGCGGAAGCTCAACAGTGGTAGTGGCGGAGTAGAACTAACTGATCCATAGATGGTATCTCACAGCACAGCAGGTGAGTCAGACCGAAAGGAGCCAGGTCCTTACAGAGAGTGAATGAACTCGAAGAACAGGCATCGGACAGGAGGGAGTGGGAGGTTTAAATAGTGCTCCAAAATGCCAGGACTAATGGGGAACAAGTAGAAGGTTATGAGAGAGGAGAATAGACTTGCACATGCGCAGAGCAGATGATAGATGCATCTAAAAGTGTCATCAGGATACCGGAATCATTGCTTACAGGAGGAAGGTAACAGCGCCGGTACCCATGCGCAGGGCTGGCATGTGACACATTCCAGTGATCCCTAAATGCATAACATGTGCATGTTTTGTTTAATCTACGAAATAAGGGTGGGTGATATGTCCCAAGAACAATGTCTTCTTCTTCTATTATTATTATTAAGAAAGGCCGGGCTTTGCTTTCTGTATCTTTTTAAATTGTCATTCTACAATATTTCTGAGGCTGCTATTTTCATCAATTTTACTTACATCCAATGCCATCTTATTGTACTAGTGTCTATTACTATTATTATTTAATCCTAAACTTTGACCACCTTTATCTTTTTATTAAATTGCCATCATACTATCTAGTTGTGGATGATCTTTTCATCACTTTCATTATGTGTCCATTGCCATCTTCTTGAGCATTTAAGAAACTCTGGATCTTTTATTAAACTGGTATCCTACTATCTAACTGGCTTCGGCTAAACCTGTATGTTTTATTGGTGTCCAATACTTTCTTGATTTACTAATAGGATATGGATATTTTATTGAACTGCTATCCGTCTATCTATCTGGGGCTCTTCTACTAATCTGTTTCATTTGCGTTTAATGCCATCTCCTAGTAGCAGAAAGATTTAACATTGCCATGATGCTCGAAGTTTGGTCTACAGGCACGATAAAAATTAATATCAGGTCAATGCTTTTAATGGAGAGAACACGCTCATTTTCCATTGGCCTGTCACAAATACCTTTCATATTGGGTGTGGCCAAAATTTGCAACCTGCTCAATAGAGTTCACAGTGTTGCTAATTATGAAGTGGTCTTTAGAAAATAAACGGCAAATGAGTGCAAGACATATAAATACTAAAAAAGAAACAGAAAACAGCTGAAAATTACATGGTTTATGCTTTTTTTTTAATATAAATTTACATTGTTGGGTGGAATTCACAACCAAAAATAAAAACAAAACACCTGCCTGGTTTTGCTAAAACCAAAACGAAAAAGCAATTATGGTTTTGTTAACAAAACCAATACTCAGGGTGGTTAGTTCATCTTTAGTGTTTATCACGTCATGCTATATAACATAATGTGAAAGCATGTTGATGCCATGTTATAATAGCATAAGACTACTCATATAATGGTGTCTATAAATATGTATTTTTTTACTTTTCTTTGGGACATTATGGATGTTGGTCCTATGTGATACTGAAGGATGGGAGCAGGAATGGACAAACAGCAATGACTGCCTCGGAGAGCAAAAATATATTAATCTGTCCTGTGTCTAAACAACTTGCAATGTGTATGGAAAGTGTACTTCTTTGTAGCGTATATATTATTATTAATATATAAAAGTTGGACACAAATGCATGGTTGACCGCTGCCCTTGAACGACAGTGATAGTTTCAGAATTTAAACATTTTTTCCTAACAATGTGCTTGTTTTTTATATTATCCAAGCACACTACAGACACTGTACATTTATTACTCTGTATGCCGTTCTCCTCATCTGCTATTTTTTCTTTGCTAAGATTTACTGACGCTGAGTAGAGGAAGATGGCCTGGGAGCGAGTATAGTGCTGTCTACTAGCTCAACTTGAAAGGTGAGTCGGGCTGTCAGTACAGAAGACTTGCTCTCAGTCCAGATCTCTCTTTACCTCTCGGCTCTCATGCTGTGCTAACGGGAGAAAGCCAACCCAGGAAAGAACATTGTGTCTAAACAGTAGGGATGTGCACCGGCGACTTTTGGTGTCTCGTGTTTTGTGTCTTGGATTCGGATTTTCGTGATGTTTTGGGTTCGGATTTGTTTCGCAAAACACCTGCCGAAAGGTTTTGGTTCGGATTTAAGGTTTTGAATTCGGATTTTTTTTGAAAAAAGCATAAAAACTTCAAAAATCAAGTTTTTGGGCTTATTTTCACTCCTACGCTATTATTAACCTCAATAACATTCAATAACAAGCATTTCCACTAATTTACAGTGTATTCTGAACACCTCACAATATAGTTATTAGTCCAAAATGTTGCAACGAGGTATCTTTCTGGACTGCGTAGTGGAGTGGTCCCCACAATATAATAAGAAAACCATCAACTGGTCTGAATCGGACCGAATAATGTACCTGGACTGCGTAGAGGAGTGGTCACCACAATATAAATTAAAAACCCTGAACTTGTATGAATCGCACCAATAAATGTATCTGGACTGCGTAGAGGAGTGGTCACCACAATATAATAAGAAAACCATCAACTGGTCTGAATCGGACCGAATAATGTACCTGGACTGCGTAGAGGAGTGGTCACCACAATATAATAAGAAAACCATCAACTGGTCTGATTCGCACCAATAAATGTATCTGGACTGCGTAGAGGAGTGGTCACCACAATATATATAATAAGAAAACCATCAACTGGTCTGATTCGCACCAATAAATGTATCTGGACTGCGTAGAGGAGTGGTCACCACAATATATATAATAAGAAAACCATCAACTGGTCTGATTCGCACCAATAAATGTATCTGGACTGCGTAGAGGAGTGGTCACCACAATATATATAATAAGAAAACCATCAACTGGTATGAATCGCACAAAAAAATGTACCAGGACTGCGTAGAGGAGTGGTCACTCACCACAATATAAATTAAAAACCCTGAACTTGTATGAATCGCACGAATAAATGTATCTGGACTGCGTAGAGGAGTGGTCACCACAATATAATAAGAAAACCATTCAACAGGTCTGATTCGCTCCAATAAATGTATCTGGACTGCGTAGAGGAATGGTCACCACAATATAATAAGAAAACCATCAACTTGTCTGAATCGCACCAAATAATGTACCTGGACTGCGTAGAGGAGTGGTCACCACAATATAATTTCAAAACCCTGAACTTGTATGATTCGTACCAATAAATGTATCTGGACTGCGTAGAGGAGTGGTCACCACAATATAATAAGAAAACCATCAACTGGTCTGAATCGCACCGAATAATGTACCTGGACTGCGTAGAGGAGTGGGTCACCACAATATAATAAGAAAACCATCAACTGGTATGAATCGCACCAAAAAATGTACCTGGACTGCGTAGAGGAGTGGTCACTCACCACAATATAAATTAAAAACCCTGAACTTGTATGAATCGCACCAATAAATGTATCTGGACTGCGTAGAGGAGTGGTCACCACAATATAATAAGAAAACCATCAACTGGTCTAAATCGGACCGAATAATGTACCTGGACTGCGTAGAGGAGTGGTCACCACAATATAAATTAAAAACCCTGAACTTGTATGAATCACACCAATAAATGTATCTGGACTGCGTAGAGGAGTGGTCACCACAATATAATAAGAAAATCATCAACTGGTCTGAATCGGACCGAATAATGTACCTGGACTGCGTAGAGGAGTGGTCACCACAATATAAATTAAAAACCCTGAACTTGTATGATTCGCACCAATAAATTTATCTGGACTGCGTAGAGGAGTGGGTCACCACAATATAATAAGAAAATCATCAACTGGTCTTAATCGCACCAAAAAATGTACCTGGACTGCGTAGTGGGGTGGCCCCGGTACTAAATTTGATACCGGGGCCACAATATAATAAATAGTTACACCCTCAACTGGTCAGAATTCCACCAAACAAGTATCTGGACTGCGTAGTGGGGTGGCCCCGGTACTAAATTTGATACCGGGGCCACAATATAATAAATAGTTACACCCTCAACTGGTCAGAATTCCACCATACAAGTATCTGGACTGCGTAGTGGGGTGGCCCCGGTACTAAATTTGATACCGGGGCCACAATATAATAAATAGTTACACCCTCAACTGGTCAGAATTACACCAAACAAGTATCTGGACTGCGTACTGGGGTGGCCCCGGTACTAAATTTGATACCGGGGCCACAATATAATAAATAGTTACACCCTCAACTGGTCAGAATTACACCAAACAAGTATCTGGACTGCGTACTGGGGTGGCCCCGGTACTAAATTTGATACCGGGGCCACAATACCTCCTCCAAGTTCCAAGTGTAGTGTTTATAACATATTAACACTACACTAATTCTAGCACGTCAAACCCTCTTGTTTTAAATAATGACAGGGCATTTAACTTTTGATTAAATTTTTTGAATTTGTTGACATTTTCTTTTACTTTTTGAACATGGCAAACGACTGTTGAATGGTCACATAATGCCAAAAAAATAGTTGCAAGATGGAATTGTCCTTGGGCCCTCCCACCCACCCTTATGTTGTTGAAATAGGACATGCACACTTTAACAAACCAATCATTTCAGCGACAGGGCCTACCAAACAACTGTGGCTGAAATTATTGGTTTGTTTGGGCCTCCACACCAAAAAAACAATTCATCTCTCCCTGTACAAACTAAACAGGCTCTACTGAGGAAAGATGTCATCCTCATCCTCAACCTCTGATTCCTCTCCCCCTACAGTGTGTACTTCCTCCTCCTCACACATTATCAATTCGTCCCCGCTGGACTCCACAACCACAGGTCAATCTGTACTATCTGGAGGGCAGTGCTGTACTTCATTGAGGAATTGATTATTCATTTTTATAAACATCATTTTTTCAACGTTGTGAGGAAGCAACCTCCTTTGCCGCTCACTGACCAGGTTCCCCGCTGCACTAAAAAGAGCCAGTTTGTACAGGGGCTTCCAAACTGCCTTTTGGAGTTCTAGCACGTCACTACCTCTAGTTAATTTAGATTGCAAGGCTTGTAAATACTTTGAAGATAAAAAAAAGCAGGCTGCACAGACTGTGGAGATAGAAAGTGAAATTAAATGGACCACGTTACTTTGGTGGCTATCTATGCCCCCCCCCCCCCCACCGCCCTACACTTGTAGTTGAATATAAAAAAAAAGCAGCCTGCATAGACTGCGTAGTGGAGTGGTCCCCACAATATAATAAGAAAACCATCAACTGGTCTTAATCGCACCAAAAAATGTACCTGGACTGCGTAGAGGAGTGGATCATCACAATATAATTTAAAAACCCTGAACTTGTATGATTCGCACCAATAAATATATCTGGACTGCGTAGAGGAGTGGGTCACCACAATATAATAAGAAAACCATCAACTGGTCTTAATCGCACCAAAAAATGTACCTGGACTGCGTAGAGGAGTGGGTCACCACAATATAAATTAAAAACCCTGAACTTGTATGAATCGCACCAATAAATGTATCTGGACTGCGTAGAGGAGTGGTCACCACAATATAATAAGAAAACCATCAACTGGTCTGAATCGGACCGAATAATGTACCTGGAGTGCGTAGAGGAGTGGTCACCACAATATAATAAGAAAACCATCAACTGGTCTGATTCGCACCAATAAATGTATCTGGACTGCGTAGAGGAGTGGTCACCACAATATATATAATAAGAAAACCATCAACTGGTCTGATTCGCACCAATAAATGTATCTGGACTGCGTAGAGGAGTGGTCACCACAATATATATAATAAGAAAACCATCAACTGGTCTGATTCGCACCAATAAATGTATCTGGACTGCGTAGAGGAGTGGTCACCACAATATATATAATAAGAAAACCATCAACTGGTATGAATCGCACAAAAAAATGTACCAGGACTGCGTAGAGGAGTGGTCACTCACCACAATATAAATTAAAAACCCTGAACTTGTATGAATCGCACGAATAAATGTATCTGGACTGCGTAGAGGAGTGGTCACCACAATATAATAAGAAAACCATTCAACAGGTCTGATTCGCTCCAATAAATGTATCTGGACTGCGTAGAGGAATGGTCACCACAATATAATAAGAAAACCATCAACTTGTCTGAATCGCACCAAATAATGTACCTGGACTGCGTAGAGGAGTGGTCACCACAATATAATTTCAAAACCCTGAACTTGTATGATTCGTACCAATAAATGTATCTGGACTGCGTAGAGGAGTGGTCACCACAATATAATAAGAAAACCATCAACTGGTCTGAATCGCACCGAATAATGTACCTGGACTGCGTAGAGGAGTGGGTCACCACAATATAATAAGAAAACCATCAACTGGTATGAATCGCACCAAAAAATGTACCTGGACTGCGTAGAGGAGTGGTCACTCACCACAATATAAATTAAAAACCCTGAACTTGTATGAATCGCACCAATAAATGTATCTGGACTGCGTAGAGGAGTGGTCACCACAATATAATAAGAAAACCATCAACTGGTCTAAATCGGACCGAATAATGTACCTGGACTGCGTAGAGGAGTGGTCACCACAATATAAATGAAAAACCCTGAACTTGTATGAATCACACCAATAAATGTATCTGGACTGCGTAGAGGAGTGGTCACCACAATATAATAAGAAAACCATCAACTGGTCTGAATCGGACCGAATAATGTACCTGGACTGCGTAGAGGAGTGGTCACCACAATATAAATTAAAAACCCTGAACTTGTATGATTCGCACCAATAAATTTATCTGGACTGCGTAGAGGAGTGGGTCACCACAATATAATAAGAAAATCATCAACTGGTCTTAATCGCACCAAAAAATGTACCTGGACTGCGTAGTGGGGTGGCCCCGGTACTAAATTTGATACCGGGGCCACAATATAATAAATAGTTACACCCTCAACTGGTCAGAATTCCACCAAACAAGTATCTGGACTGCGTAGTGGGGTGGCCCCGGTACTAAATTTGATACCGGGGCCACAATATAATAAATAGTTACACCCTCAACTGGTCAGAATTCCACCATACAAGTATCTGGACTGCGTAGTGGGGTGGCCCCGGTACTAAATTTGATACCGGGGCCACAATATAATAAATAGTTACACCCTCAACTGGTCAGAATTACACCAAACAAGTATCTGGACTGCGTACTGGGGTGGCCCCGGTACTAAATTTGATACCGGGGCCACAATATAATAAATAGTTACACCCTCAACTGGTCAGAATTACACCAAACAAGTATCTGGACTGCGTACTGGGGTGGCCCCGGTACTAAATTTGATACCGGGGCCACAATACCTCCTCCAAGTTCCAAGTGTAGTGTTTATAACATATTAACACTACACTAATTCTAGCACGTCAAACCCTCTTGTTTTAAATAATGACAGGGCATTTAACTTTTGATTAAATTTTTTGAATTTGTTGACATTTTCTTTTACTTTTTGAACATGGCAAACGACTGTTGAATGGTCACATAATGCCAAAAAAATAGTTGCAAGATGGAATTGTCCTTGGGCCCTCCCACCCACCCTTATGTTGTTGAAATAGGACATGCACACTTTAACAAACCAATCATTTCAGCGACAGGGCATACAAAACAACTGTGGCTGAAATTATTGGTTTGTTTGGGCCTCCACACCAAAAAAACAATTCATCTCTCCCTGTACAAACTAAACAGGCTCTACTGAGGAAAGATGTCATCCTCATCCTCAACCTCTGATTCCTCTCCCCCTACAGTGTGTACTTCCTCCTCCTCACACATTATCAATTCGTCCCCGCTGGACTCCACAACCACAGGTCAATCTGTACTATCTGGAGGGCAGTGCTGTACTTCATTGAGGAATTGATTATTCATTTTTATAAACATCATTTTTTCAACGTTGTGAGGAAGCAACCTCCTTTGCCGCTCACTGACCAGGTTCCCCGCTGCACTAAAAAGAGCCAGTTTGTACAGGGGCTTCCAAACTGCCTTTTGGAGTTCTAGCACGTCACTACCTCTAGTTAATTTAGATTGCAAGGCTTGTAAATACTTTGAAGATAAAAAAAAGCAGGCTGCACAGACTGTGGAGATAGAAAGTGAAATTAAATGGACCACGTTACTTTGGTGGCTATCTATGCCCCCCCCCCCCCACCGCCCTACACTTGTAGTTGAATATAAAAAAAAAGCAGCCTGCATAGACTGTAGAACTAGAAATTCAAATATACAAAGAAATGGACAAAGGCAGTTTGGTATCTGTCTGCATCAGATCCCTACTCCACTAGGAGTAAAATAGAAAACTATTCAGCCGTTATATAATCTAGAATATAAATAGAAATTGAGAAAGGCAATTTGGTATCTGTCTGCATCATAATCATCCACATCCTCCTCAGCACCAGCTACATCAATATCCTCCTCCCGGTGTACAACATTCACACCTTCATTAGCCAAATCTCTAACTGGACTGTGGGTGATCCTTCCAGCATATGCAGGGGGCGTGCTGCAAATGCTGGATGGAGTCACCTCTTCCCGTACAGTGATAGGAAGGTCAGGGTTCACAACCAACAATACCCTTGGACTCGCCTTGGGGATTTGTGATGTCATCTGTTTAGAAGGCAGAGTTCTTTGCTGTTTTGTTGTTGTTGCTGACAGCATAACTCTCTTCAATTTTTTGTAGGGGGGGAGGAGGAGGGCTTAGATCCTTGGGTGAAGCTGGACCACTAGTCATGAATACGGGCCAGGGCCTAAGCCATTCCTTGCCACCACGTGTCGTAAATGAGATATTGCCAACTTTACGTTTCTCCTCAGATGATTTTAAGTTTCTCTTTTTGCTATTTTTTGAGAACTTGGGCTTTTGGGATTTTACATGCCCTGTACTAGGAGATTGGGCATCGGGCTTGCCAGACGACGTTGATGGCACTTCATCGTCTATGTCATGACTAGTGGCAGCAGCTTCAGCATTAGGAGGAAGTGGGTCTTGATCTTTCCCTACTTTATACTCCAAATTTTGGTTTTCCATTATATGTAGCACAAGAGAGCGTACCCCTAAGCCACACACACTCGGCAAAGCCTTTAAAAATTATATGCGGCACAGGAGAGTACCACTGGACTTATACTGCTGAATCAGTGAACTTTGTAATAGCAATACCACTGGACTTATACTGCTGAATCAGTGAACTTTGTAATAGCAGTACCACTGGACTTATACTGCTGAATCAGTGAACTTTGTAATATATCAGTACCACTGGACTTATACTGCTGAATCAGTGAACTTTGTAATAGCAGTACCACTGGACTTATACTGCTGAATCAGTGAACTTTGTAATAGCAGTACCACTGGACTTATACTGCTGAATCAGTGAACTTTGTAATAGCAGTACCACTGGACTTATACTGCTGAATCAGTGAACTTTGTAATATATCAGTACCACTGGACTTATACTGCTGAATCAGTGAACTTTGTAATATATCAGTACCACTGGACTTATACTGCTGAATCAGTGAACTTTGTAATAGCAGTACCACTGGACTTATACTGCTGAATCAGTGAACTTTGTAATAGCAGTACCACTGGACTTATACTGCTGAATCAGTGAACTTTGTAATATATCAGTACCACTGGACTTATACTGCTGAATCAGTGAACTTTGTAATATATCAGTACCACTGGACTTATACTGCTGAATCAGTGAACTTTGTAATAGCAGTACCACTGGACTTATACTGCTGAATCAGTGAACTTTGTAATAGCAGTACCACTGGACTTATACTGCTGAATCAGTGAACTTTGTAATATATCAGTACCACTGGACTTATACTGCTGAATCAGTGAACTTTGTAATAGCAGTACCACTGGACTTATACTGCTGAATCAGTGAACTTTGTAATAGCAGTACCACTGGGCTTATACTGCTGAATCAGTGAACTTTGTAATAGCAGTACCACTGGACTTATACTGCTGAATCAGTGAACTTGGTAATATTGCAGTACCAATGGGCTTATACTGCAGGATTTATTTTGCAAATTTTTGTTGTAATTAATTTTTTTTTAAATCATTTTTTTGTATTTTTTTTCATAACTTTTTTAAATTTTTTAAACGCTTGGGAATAATGGGGAAATAACTATGCCCTTAGAAGCACCAAGCACAGGAAACAGCACCACTGGACTGAACAGGACACAGCACAGGACCCAGCAGCACCACTGAACTCAAAATTGACAGAGCACAGCACACAACACCTCTGGACTGATACTGCAGAACACAGCACAGCACAGCACAGAACTAAACAGCACAGCACGAGATTTACCAGGACAGAGGACCACCTAACACACCCTCCCTCTACCCTGATCAATGACCGAGTGAAGATGGCGGCGACTAGCGGGGAATTTATAGGTTCCGAGTATTGCGAGATCCGACAGCTGGATTATGACTCCGAGCCTCGGTTTCAAGTTTTCATTTGGCGCCAATACCCGGATCTGTCTCGGATCCGACTCGGATCGGCACGTTCGGGTGGGCTCGGATTCAGGAAATCCGAGTGCGCTCATCTCTACTAAACAGTACACTTAATTTAATGCTGGGCAAACACGGAGATCCTCTGTAATAGCTGGGTGGACACTAATTATCCAGCTTTTCCTACCCACTCAGTAATGTCAGCTCTCACTGGACAGCCTACAGAGTAGGCTTCATACTGTTACTCATTAGGTGAGCTGGTGTTCTAGTGAGAATCCAGCAGGTCTTAGCGTACCCAGCAGTTTCATTTATTCTCACACTTCTGACTTAGTAATCGAACTGCAGGTTCGGTACATACATTTTACAGGTGATCAAGCAGAATTCATTTGAAGTAGAGAACCCAATTTAAACTCAAAGTTCTTTCAGGGTGCTCCCAAATCTGACACATCTAATTTAAATCAATTGTCTGACAGTGGGTATTTTAAAAAATTAAGCCATACATTTGGCCGGATGTTATGGGTTATTATTATTATTTATGTGTATAGCTCCACTATATTACACAGTGCTTACATGAGAAATCTGACTCATTCTCCTCAGTTCATGCTCCATTGCAGCTTACAGTCTAAGCTGCCTACCATACAAACACTAGAGTCCATTTCTTGATGGAGCTCATTTGTGAAGTGCGCTTGAGGCGCACCACAGAATACTTTGGTTTTGCATCAGTAAGCCTCAATGGTCCGTCCAGCACAGAGCAAAATGCACAGCAGGTGGAAAAATCTTCAGGAGGTATACTGTGCAAAAGTGTAAAATCTGCGGACCTTCAGTTTCACTGGGTTTATGCATGCTTGCCAACTCTCCCGGAATGTCCGGGAGACTCCCGAAATTCGGGTCGGTCTCACGGACTCCCGCATCTGGCCCATCTGTCCACTTCAATAAAATTAGAGCGGGAATGTACGGGTGGAGGGTGCGGGGCTTTCGCATTTTGCGTCATTTTGGCCCAGCCCCCATTGATATAATGCTTGTTTGGGGTCTTTTTACACTGTAAAAACCCAAAACAGACATTGCCTCACCGGGGGCAGGGCCAAAATGATGCGAATCGCGAAGCCCCACCACCTCTGCCCATACTCCTGTCTTCCAGGATCTCCCGGACCCGGCCAACATAAGGTTGGCAAGTATGGGTTTATGTAAAGACTAGCCTGCCAAAGTGGTTAACTGTTATTGCTCTGGGCCAGTATCACAGGGCCAGTATCAAGTATTTTGCTTAGGGCCCAAATGGATCCTAGTCTGGCCCTGCTCATGTCGACTAGTTTCATTTATTTTACACAGTCGACTGTGCATGGAAAGTGTTTTGTCTCATTAAAGGTATTGAACAAGACCCAATCTCCTCCAAATCTAAGCTGGCACTGAATTCAAATCCTTTTGCAGAGTTTTAATAGCTGTGCATGGCAAGAAATACCCCATAAATTTTGCCCTCTGAAATTCATTACAATAATCTCGCTCCACAAATTGAAATCTCTTTCCTGCACTGCTTTACTCAATGATGCGCACTACTGCGCCAGCTCCATACTTTCCTAAGCGCGTCTTTGCTCTACCCAATGCCTCCCCTTCAGCCTGTGCAAACATTTGATCATCCGCAAATGCCGTCATTATGCAACCTGGCGCAAATCCAGTCAAATTTGCGCAAATTGAGGCGCACAGTCAGTTGCATTTGTGCAGCAGAGTTATTGTTTTGTGATTCATAAATTGCCTCTTATATATACCTGGTGGAATGAATTATGTGTTTGCTGTATAATTAATGCAACTCAACACTCACAAGCTGATGAAGCAACTAGCTATTGGTGTTATTCTGTATTAAATCCTGCTGATCCCATTATTACTTTAACATCACAAAGCATAACACACCCTTGAAGTCTTCCTAAAACATCATTATGCATCTATCTAAATTGACCTCTTGCAGGATTGACAGCAATTATTTTCGGTGCTGCATAAGACTTCAGAAATACTTAAAAGCAGTAAAGTCTTAATTGTTTCCCACCTTTCCTGTAACTTTGGGATGGGTCGTAAATTTTAAAGAATATAAACCGGGATGTGTGCAGGTGGAGTTGTGCCGCTTGGCTTCTCCCAGTGCTGATGGGCAATGCTGATGTTTTACTTAGCACACCATTCAAAACTTTCACTGAAATGTCAAAGAGGTTCAAACAATAAAGCCCTGTGTCAGATCAAGTATGAAAGGGCTTATCTTTTGATCCCAGAACTTCCCTTAAGTGTGTGTTTAGGAGTCCACGTGCAAATCCTCCCAACAGGAAAGGTCTATTACAGCTCAATAAAACACCTCCGACATTCAGTGTTGTAACAGAGCAGAACAATCTACCAGCTGCAGTGATTTCCCATTGATTCCGCTAGCACAGGCGCGGACCTTCTATCTTTTCCTGTAAGGGTGGTAGCAGAAAAGTAACAGCCACCCGGCCTCAGGAAGCCAGACGTCCATCAGCCCCAGCTCTCCGGGGCGTGGGGACCCCGGCTAAAATATTTGTTTGGTGGCCACATCACCAACACGTGCTGCCTAAGCACTTGGAAAACAAAAGCGGGATGTCTGGATCAAAAACCAGGAAATGAAGCAGCATGAGGACTAGAGATCAGCAGGACGAGGCAAGCGCACTCCCTCCACTCTATTGTTCATTAAAAAAGAAGTAAATAGAGTAAAAAAAAAAATTAACACATCCTGAAGCCTCTTATCAAGAAATCAGCAAGAAACACAAACATCTTATTCATGCACAGCAAGCAGCAAATGTTATAGACAACTTGGCAAAGAGACATATGTCAAATCCAATTAGTGGCAGTGGTCAGGCTAGGAAAATGAGTTAAATACTCCCCTAGCTATTTAGAGCTCCTAATTAATATGGAAAGGAGGTGCTAGTGAAATGCAAGGCTAGAAGGGCAGCTTGGAATGTGGTTGGTATCTACCCAACTGATTTCCCCACAATTATTTTGATTGTTCTTTAGGAAAACACCATCCAATAAAATTCAAAGCATAAATCATTTCTAGCTTTTGCTTACACTTTCTTTATGTAAATGATTTGCAAATTATAACAGTATAAAATATTATGCTCAACGAACACATATTACAATTTATTTTCTCTGCTGGAGGTAATCAGGAGTATAATCTATCAATAACAATTATTGTTAAAATAAATGTTGATATTTATAAAGCAGAGATATGTACAGGCTGGGATAATAATTTGCTTGTCCAGTACATTGGGTCACTGTGAATGTCATCTGGAGGGTGACTGATGATCTGAGTGCAGCAGCCCTGAAGAGCTCAGTCAGCCGCCCGCTCTGCTCTCCACACCGAAACAGTGTAAGGGGAAGATTTACTAAACATCATCATCATCATCATCATTTATTTATATAGCGTCACTGGTTCCGCAGCGCTGTACAGAGACCTCACTCACATCAGTCCCTGCCCCATCGGAGCTTACAGTCTAAATCCCCTAACACACACACACACACACGCACACACACACACACACACACACACACACACACAGAGAGAGAGAGAGACTAGGGTAAATTTGGTAGCAGCCAATTAACCTACCAGTATGTTTTCGGAGTGTGGGAGGAAACCGGAGCACCCGGAGGAAACCCACGAAAACACGGAGAGAACATACAAACTCCACACAGTTAAGGCCATGGTCGGGAATTGAACTATTGACCCCAGTGCTGTAGGCAGAAGTACTAACCACTTAGCCACAGTGCAATCTTTTATTCCAAACCGCTGCAATTACTATAGGGCGATTTAAGACTGGAATGTTAAATTCCTGGTGATGTGTGACGGATTGAAAACAGCTAAACCGCCGGCTAAACCGTGAGTTTAGTCAAAACAGCCATCATTACTGCATGAAAAAAGACACTTTTTATACCTGCTTCTGATTGGCTGTTTGAGCTATATTGCGATTCAGAACATACGAGGAGACACCATTGACTTATGAAATATGAGGACAATCGTTATTTATTGATTAAGGGGAAAAATGTTTTCATAATTAACTTACGGAGGCACATTTTATGTTTCATTATATTAAGGGGAATTTTTACTGTAGTGTTGTATTATGCTAACTATTATTTATTAATGAGCAAAATTAATTTATAATTTACTTATGGAGGCAAATTCAATTTTTTATTATATTAAGGATGCAATATTATTGTATTATGTTAATATATAATTATGCTAACTGTGCACTACTATTTGATTGGTAATGGGGGTTATAATTATTTATGATGCACACATATGGCACTACATAATACCCCATAATATAACAATACAATAATATTAGTCCCTTAATATAATGACAAATAAAATTTGCCTCCCTAAGTTAAATATAAATACATTTTGCTCCTTAATCAAGAAATAATTATTATCGTAAAATTTATAAGTCAATGTTGCCTCCTCTAATGTTCTGAATGGCAAGATAGCTCAAACAGCATGTATAGCCAATTAGATGCAGGCATTAAAAAACTTGTCTTTTGTCTGGCGGTTTTGACTAAACTGGTGGTTTAGCTGGCGGTTTAGCTGTTTTTGATCAGCCACTCATCTCCAGGCACTTAACATCCCAGCCTCAGATCACCCTATAGTAAATGCGGCAGTTTGGAGTACTAAACCACCGGAGATGATTTCTGGTTAATCTACCCCTAAGGTTTTCCTCCAGGTGATCCGGTTTCCTCCCATTCTCCAAAAACATACTAGCAAGTTAATTGGCTTCTGAGAAAATCTACTCTATGAGGTTTATTTACTGAACTGTGGGTTAGTAAAAATGGAGATGTTGCTTATAGCAACCAATCAGATTCTAGCTATCATTTATTTAGTACATTCTACAAAATGACAGCTAGAATCCGATTGGTTGCTATAGGCAACATCTCCACTTTTTCAATCCCGCAGTTTAGTAAATATACCCCAAGGAGATTTGCTAAGCGTCTGTTTGGTATGTTATTTGCAAACTGCCACACAAAACTCATGCAAAACCCAAACCAAAGCAATGTATTGCTGTTTGTTCACCACTAAAATGCATGCAGTTTGGGCCAAATAGCATAGTAAAACTAGATGTCAAACATCTGGTTTTATCTCTTCCATTCTGTAAAAGCCCAGTGCTACTCAGCATTGGGCTCAGACCTTTAGTGGGGGTGATTGGAAATGATAATGCCCACACACCTAGAAAAAATTGGCCCAATGCTGAGTACCACTGGTACCCCAAGCACTTGTGGCACTACAAGTACCTGCATGCTCTCACATCCAGTGAGTGTTATTGTATGCTGGTTTCAGCATGCACTTGGGTGTTAGAGCATGTGCACTATAGGTATTGCTCCTTCAGTAAATAAATAAATCATAGTGTCACGTTAATGCAATAAATAGATGGCAGTCCCCATTAGTAAATAAATAATTTGTAGTGCCCCTTTGATGATATATATGGAAGTGTGATAGATGGATGATATATGGAACCGCAAGTTTGAACTACAAGTGTTGCACATTTAGTAAATAAATAAATGGCCCCCTTCATGATACAAATAAATGGTAGTACCCCCTTGATTATATGAATAAATGGTATTACCCCTTTGATGATATGACTGAATGGTAGTGCCCCCTTAATGATATGACTGAATAGTAGTATCCCCTTGATGATATGAAGAAATGGTAGTGTCCCCTTGATTATTTGAATAAATAATATTACCCCCTTGATTATATGAATAAATGGTAGTGCCCCCTTAATGATGTGACTGAATGGTAGTATCCCCTTGATGATATGAATAAATGGTAGTACCCTGGAAGTTCTGCATAGTATGTAAGACAGGTACAGGAGAAACAAAGTAGACTCCATAAAGCACTTTTTGAGCAAGCTGTTTGGGTGCTGGTTCTAAATGATGCTGAACACTTTTTAATAGCTGTCAGAGCAGAAAATATGGTTCGTGTGACATCCGCAAGCAAGCCTGACGCTCCCATTAGGCAGCTGCCTAGGGTGCCGGGATTTGGGGGGCATCACTGAGGTGGCCATCGGGCATTGAACAGAAGACTTCATTTAATTGCTGGAGATGGCCACGAGTCTTATGTAAAGTAACTTCTAAAGCCGCAGGTCACCACACAGCTGTGTTACTTACGGCTATCGTGAGTCCTAATAATGTCAGGCTGACATTGATCTAGGAGAGGCAGCAATGCCCCTCATAGCCACACAAGCTTTGTGCACGGTTGAGGCAAAATGTGGCTTGCAGGATCAGTGGAACATGCCTGTTCTCCCCTGCTGATAAACATATGGAAGAAGGCAAGTGTGGGAGAGGAGAGAGGGCTCTAAATGTTTGGCTATTAAGTTAAAGGTAGGATTACATTTCAAGCTTAATACAAATTCAATTACATGTTATAAAATTAGTTTTGTATTCCTGCTAATTTTATTGTCTTTGTGGGTGTTTCTGCTATTTTATTTAAGTATTATTCAAACAGTATGCAATTAAACAGTGCATTGCTATTTAATGGTAAAAACAATGGTAAAGTAGGTATGATGTTTTTCCACATTGAAAGTGGTTAATCATTTAATGGTGGGTGGGAATTCTTAATTTATTAGTGGGGGTGTATTTATTTGTTAGTGTGGAGTAGTTAATATAATTATAATCCCCTCCCCTTAGATTGTACGCTCCCTTGAGCAGGGCCATCTCTCCTCCTGTTTCCTTCACTTCTAACTCTGCTCTCCAGCTACCTTTCCCCCCACCCCTCTGGGGGTCTCCCCGTCATCCGTGCCCTTCCTCTTGGGCTCCAACGCTTGCTGGTCTTCCCTCCCCCTCTCTCTAGCTGTGCTTTGAGCTTACTGAGTTACTGTGCTTATTGTTTACTGTACCGTGCTGTCCCACCTTGTATTGTACTTGTTTGTCCCTCTACGGTGCTACGGACACTTAGTGGCGCCCTATAAATAAAAATTAATAATAATATTAATAATAATGGCGTAATGGTGGAGGTGATGAGACTATAAATTTATAGATGATTTGGGGGGTTTTAATAGAATGTGGTGCTCAGTTTAGAGATAAGGAGGGCTATTTCTTACATGTGAATACTAATTATTTAATGTTGGGACTGTTTGTGATATAAATAGGTCAATTTATTAGCTATTAACTTAATATCAGGGCTCTTTGGAGGGAAATAAGTTTATTATTAAATGAAAATAATTTTAATTTAATATCATGGCAGGTTTTGGGGAAAGGGGTCTATTTATTAAATGTGAATGATATTAATTTAAAGTAGGGCTGGTTGCAGGGAGGAAGACATAATATATATAATTATATGTGAGTGCTGTTGATTTGGGGGGAGTGAAGCCAGGCAGTTCAATCATTGCTAAAGTATCCATTTTTCATGTACCTCTCCTTTTTCCAAACAGGGTCACAACATTCCAGGATCCAGACAAGCAGCAAATGTGCTTAAGACACCAGCAGCCACAGCTAGTGAAAGCTGCAAGAACAGGTAGAAGAGAGCAGCACATTCAGCCAACTGTCCTGATTCTGGTGGGGCAGTCCCGATTTAGGGTGACTTTCCTACTCAGTATGGACTTTGTCCCCATTGCAAGGATAGTTGGGAGGTATGTCTCGCTTCACACTGCTCTGTTTGGGAAGCGGAGCTGTGTGCACCTGACAGTAGTGCCCACAACTTTTCAATTGTAGATGATGCTGATAGGTAGGGGTTGTAGAGCAGCCTAGCAAACTATAAAATTATAGCAACTCCCCTTGTGTAATGGCCATGCTCACTTTGGCGGCATGGCGTGTAAAAACCTCTCTCTACAAATCCTATCTTCCTTCCAGATTAATAGATGCAGAATTTATATTCATGTACTTTCAAAGGCCAAGTGTGTGTGTGGTGCTCAGAAGATGGTATTGGTGGGAGCAGGGAAGGTAGGCTGAAATTTTGCCCAGGGCACCAACCTTGCACTTACCCTACTACTAGGCAAAATCCTTTCATTTCAATAGGATAGCATCTTTAAATAAAAATACAGAGCAGCAAAAGCTCCCTTGACATGTCCTGCTTATGTCTGGTCATCCCGTCTTGCCAGTCAGTGCTTACGTCTGTATATTTATGCATGATGTCACAATAAAGAAATAAATGGCCTTTGCTTTGCTCCACCACATTTTTTTCCATTTAAAACTACTGGTATATTGCTTATTGCTGGTAATATCATAAAGACACATTGAATTGAGATGGAAGACTGGACAAGCTATATTTGGCAGTATCCTCTCAAAATAAAGGAAGTCCAGATTTTCCACGTTACATGGTTTTCATTAGAGGCTCATCGCTTTGTTTTATAGTGATTAGCTGACACTGCACTTAGGACTTGTGTGTGAGGAGAAATGACAGTTCCACTGCTGCATAAGAACAGGTCTGCAGAGCAACTCCCAGCATGATCATCAGAACTCATTAGCATTTTAAACTTTCATCGACTTGCAAAAGTTCCAAAATCAGCTGTGATGTAAACTCTAATTAGGTCCCTTTACACGAGCTAAGTTATCGGAAAAGTGTTTTTCAGTTTAGCCAATTGACCTTCAGATTACGTTCCTCTTATACATAAATCATGCAGAGATAAATATTTATTTGGATGGTCTTATGCCAAAAACAGATTTAGTGTACAAAATCCAGACTGATCTGATGAACAGCAGAGCAGAGGTAAATGAGCTGTTGGCACTGGAATATAGTAACACTTTATACCTCACATTTTCCAGAAATGAAATGTTAACGGAGAGTTCCACCCTTTTCTTCCCATGCAATCCTTTACATTTTAGAGCAAGTTTATTTTTTAGTTTATTGATCGGATCCATCCAAAGGCACAAAATGCATACTTGCCTACTTTTTTTAACCTCCCATCCTGAGATCAAAAGGGCAAGTGCGTTGACTTGATGATGTAATAAGCTTCACCATTCGCATCACCAGGACCCACCCACCAAGGCCTGATGATGCAAATCGTGACATCAACATCCCGTCCTCTTTAGAAGATTGCGCTGAATCAGGGAGGGTGGTCTACTCTCTTGGAGTCCAGAAGATGTCCACGAAATTCGAAAGCATAACAGATATATGCTACTATCCTTCATACTTATTTCTGGCAGCAGAAGAATAGTATTAATAGCAAGCTTTATAGCAATGTAATAGCAATGTGTCAAATAGCTTTGACACATTGTGTAAGGAACTTGATGATAATAGCTCTGTATGCAATACCCTGTGTTTATTTACTAACAAAGGACAAATATGCTATAATTCACAGCAACCAATGAGAGTATTGCCTTCCCTATCTATGGCTGGGTACGCACTACAGGTTTTTCAGCCAATTATCGGGCCAAAGACCTGATAAACGACCATTTGGCCCAAAATCGCATTAGTGTGTATACTTGCATAATGAACGACAGTCGTCCCACAGGACCGATTGTCATTTCATTAGAATGTTAGGCAGTAAAATCTCCTTCCAACCACCTTCCGATCCAGCAGTGTGTTTGTTCCTCAAGCGACTCCTTTCTGGGAGTGCATATTTAAATTTCTGATGATGTCACTACCTCTCCCACGTGTTGTAGTGTCAAACCGTGAGACAAATGGGAATAATGTGTTTTTATTGGAGAAGCAATATTAAACTTGTTTTACATGCTCCATATGACATTTATTTGTTCCTGTGTGCAAGTGTATACAACATGCATTCTCACCACATGTGAACATACATATTCTCATTATAGCATCATTTATTACCTGATGTGACATGTGTACATCTATTTGATTTTGTATTGTTACATTTAATTGTTTTAAAAAAAACATTGCCATAATTTTTTTTTTATATGTATGTGTATTAGCTAGTTATTTATAAAATGTAATGTCATAATATTCATATATGTATATTGAATGTACATATTGTGTTAATGGATGAGTAGCTAGCAATTTATATAGATGTGTATTGTATATGCCTCATTGCATAATTAGACATATGTGTCCATCCTCTCTGGACCAAACAAACAGAGATGTGTTTTGCATAGTTGTGTATTGCATATGTCCCCTTGGATAATTGTCACCTACATCCACCCTGTGTGTTTACCAAAGATCATAGATGTGTATTGGACATGTTAATTGGTTTTTACTATCTTTAAAGTCTGTCTTTCTTGCGCATATTAAACCACAATGTTAATATCAATAGCATTTATTTTTATTTTTAAACAATATCTACTGAAATGGATGTTAGAAAAAAAATTAGCAGAACTTAATCCACTAACATATTTAACGTTTGCTCTGGCTGCAGCATTCTAACATTACTCTCTCATATATTTGAAACAATTGCAGGCAATTTTTCTCTAGTTTGTGAAACTTTATCTTAACATCAATGATGTCTGCTTTCAGTTCTTTAAAATATTCGTTTAGCTTTTCCATTTTCTCGACCACACCTGTCCATCACTACTATTAATGTTCCTGCGTGTTTCATCCCTCTCTCCGCTACTTCAACACTGTTCTCCATATTGCTAACCGTACTGTGCACAATGGGCCTTTTTCACCTAAGGAAGTTGTGTATGACACAACAAGCCATCACCACTTTGTCAACTTTGTCTAGGCGTAGATTTATAGAAGAATAAAAAATTCTACACCTGTTGCTCAAAATACCAAATTTATTTTCTACAACGTACCTAGCTCTTCATAATCTATAATTAAAGATTCTCTTTTCTGTTGACACATTTCATAGTGGATATGGTTTTAATACATTGGTGAGTAGCGCATAAGCTTCGTCAGCTACAAATACAAAATTTTGTCCTTATTACGTGTCTCTTTGTTTTTTTATAATAAAGTTTCTTCTATATTTTACTATGATTTTTGTGCACACTATTTAAGTTTCGGTATTTGTTCTGCATTCCCGTCTTCTGTCCATCTCTGGTCAGCACACCAGAGCTCATACCCCTGTAGACCCAAACCAATGTTTACCCTCAATCAGTGGCGGATCCAGGGGGGCCCCCCCCCTAGCAGAGAGTATGTGCAGGTCCGTCCAGCCGTGACAGGCAGGTACAGTGTGCTGCCCGGCTGCTCTGACTGTGTTTAAAACACAATCAGAGCAGCCGGGCAGCACACTGTCCCTGCCTGACACGGCTGGACGGACCTGCACATAGTGTGCAGCCCTCGGCAGCCTAAGATGTTATAAAGGGGTGGGGCCTAAATTGCCCCCCCCCTAAATCGCCCCGGGTACAGCATTTTTCTAGATCCGCCCCTGCCCTCAATTCTCATAAATATTTGTTTCGCTTTCCCATCTTCAAGCCATCTCTGCCTATTTCTGATGTACAGAGATGGGCTCCATATCCAGACAACATATAGACAAAATCATTTCCATATCTACAGTGTTTTGTACTGTATATAGGCTAATTCGTATCCATATCTACAGTTTTTTGTACTGTATAAAGTATTTTGCTTGTGTGTGTATTTTTTAATATGTAATTTAATATATTTAGTTTCTATTTTAATAAAAAAAATTTTTTTTAAGAAATAGAGTATTTTTTTTGCCATCCTTCATATATTGTCCATGTAGAACTTGAATGATGGCTTCATAGGTCTCAGGTATGGTCAAACCTAGAGCTTGAGGTAAAATTGCTGTGCTGTATTTGAGACCAGCCAGTGTCCTTCCTGTGGCATCTCCCTCCCTTCCTGCTGTCTGAACCCCCCCACCCTCTGCAACCTGCTCCCAACCTCAGTCCAACCTCACTCCTCTCCCTGCCACAACCCTCTCTTTCCATTCAAATACTCAGGTAATGGTCACCAACTGTCCTGATTCTGGTGGAGCAGAACCAATTTTATGTGAGGGAGGGAGATGCTGTCACAATGGGAGAAGGGGAGGAAGGATTGGGGAGGAAGGTTGGAAGGGTGGTGGAAAAAGTTTCTTACCCTCTCGTGGCTGAGGTTGTGGTTTCTGCTGCTTGCTCTGGGCTTGCTTGGGCTGAAGGGCAGGAGCAGGTCCACTTTCCAGCAGGCCTCTCCCTGCTGCAGCATAGGGTCTGGCCTTCTGGGGCAGTCCCTGTAGATATGGCTGGCCAGCCCACAGAGGTTGCAAGATGTCTTCCTTGGACAGTCCTTGGTCTGGTGTCCTGGCCCTCTGCAATTCCTGCAGGCTGGGACTTTGCCGTTACTCCACATGTGGTCAACTCCCTCACAGTGAACCAATTCCACCACATAAGACCCAAACATTGAATTAGTAGCATTCACATTTAATAAATAGACATATTTCCTCCCTACCCACCCCAACATTGAATTAATATCATCCACAAGTAATAAATATTACTTATTAATAACATATTGAATAAATAGACATATTTGCACCCCCAATTTGCCCCAACATTAAATTAATAGCATTCAGAATTAATAGATAGAACTATTTTCCCCCAAATTGCCCCAATATTAAACAATTGGTAATCACAATTAATAAATAGCCTTCTTTCTCACTAAACTCAACCCCACATTAAATTAATAAGCCCCAAACCACACTAAAATTAATTAAATAATGGCATCACACCACCTTAAATTAATAGTCAT
This sequence comes from Mixophyes fleayi, assembly GCF_038048845.1. Lineage (NCBI taxonomy): Eukaryota > Metazoa > Chordata > Amphibia > Anura > Limnodynastidae > Mixophyes > Mixophyes fleayi. The sequence continues at coordinate 87,624,494 of NC_134405.1, read as the reverse complement.
TACTATGACCCTACTACTAAACTAAATAGTCCTCACCATTAAAAAAATTGCCCCCAACCAATAATTTTATATTTTCTACCCACTATTACATGATTATCACCCATCATCACCATAAAATGAATACTTCCACAGTGAGTTCTCACTTACCTTCTTCCGTTTGGATTTATACATTTCAGAGGCATACACTTCTTTCTGCCTCTCCCATTTCCTGAACTATGGCATACAGAGGAAGGGGACCAGCCTGTCAACAAGTCCTAGCTGGCGGGGAGGGGATTTCAGGGCATCTGTAAATTCCCCCTAAGTGCGCGCCTGTCATCATACTGTGCAGCAATTTGATCATCTCCCATTCAATGCTATCTTGTCATGGTAATATATGTATGTGAAATCACAAAGGAGGAGTTAATGACTTTTGTGCAGTTTTTCCACATTTTTAGCATTTGGAAATGTTCCTCATGGAAGAAATACATCAAACATTTTGCAAATATGTCCCCTATAACTGTTGTTAGATACACTCTCTAGAAGACTGTATCCAACTAGTATTTTTTTGTGAAAAGTCTAGACCTTCAGTGGAATAGAAAATGCCATTATCTGCATAACCCATGATATCTGCCCAACATTAACATTTTGAACTGATTAGTGTAAAAATCTATTCACACTAGTAAATTCAAACCAGACAAGACTAGGTATGTGATGCAGTGCTGGCAGCCTCTGCATATATACCTGACTCACTGAAGAGTAAGACAAGACTCTTCACCATTCAATGGTCAGACATAAGATAGGAAACATATTTACAAAGTAGAATCTATTTTGCGCACTTCACCCCCACGCTGACACACACACACACACACACACACACACACACACACACACACACACACACACACACACCATCTCTCACTAAAAGGTCCAAATAAATGGACTTTTAAAAATGAATAGTTTCTAGAACATATAGTGAAGGCCAGGCATTTATAAAGTTTTTCACCCAAATGTTAAAGAGGAACATCATCATCATCAACCATTTATAGAGCTCACTCACATCACTCCCTGCCCCTAACATACACACACAGAGACCGAGAGAGACTAGGGTCAATTTAATAGCAGCCAATTAACCTACTAGTATGTTGTTGGAGTGTGGGAAGAAACCAGAGGACATGGAGGAAACTCACACAAACACGGGGAGACCATAAAAACTCCAAACAGATAAGGCCATGGTCAGCAATCCAACTCCGGACCTCATTGCTGTGAACCAGAAATACTAACCACTAAGCCACCATGCTGCCTAATAAACAGTTATTATGTAATCGAATGCAAGATTTTTAATCACACAGGAAATGATCACTGGAACACTTTAAAATGTTCTTCTTTACACTTTATTCAACTTGTCTCTTCAATTCAAGCAGAAATGCCTTTCACAGGCAACAGGTAGTGAAAAAGCAGTAACGGTCACTCCTGATCAACTAAAAGTATTAAGTACACAGATAGAAGCAGTGTTTCTGCCTTTCAATTACCATTGATAAAGGGTCATTTCACAGAGACTCCTTCTTCCAAGTTATCTGTTTAATCTTTGCAGTCTACAACTTAGATCTTAAGAGATAGTGTCAAATAACTAATTCCACTCAGCAGCCGGAAATGGCAGATTAAATAAAGCTGTTCAAACATCCTTCTCAGCCTCACCAAAGTCGGTGGTCTACTAAACTTTTACTGTGACCATATTGTCTCTTTTCATGTGAGCAGAATGACATTGAATATTGTAGGGATCTTTAGCTTTGGTTATTGACCCAAAGGCTCTTGTATGCTTTGTTAGTAGGTGGTCTGAAGGATTGTTTTTGGCTTTGCATGAGATGTTATCTGCTTAGGGCGATAGAGGATCTGCAAAGTGAAGCACAGAATACATACCTGATGCCCCTGAAAGCATGTGATAGTATATAGTTAATGCAAAAATCCAAATAATTAGTTTTAGGATTATCAGTTATAGTTATTTTAGTTGTAACAACTTTGTAGATATCAATCTTGTTAATTGAAAAATAAATACATTTCTCAGGGTATTTGCTCAGTGGCCTATTTGCAATTAGGGAGCAGCTTAAAAGAGAACTCAAGGCAAATAAAAAAATGTTTGTCACCAGAACTATTGATTCCTGGATATCCGATACCCACAGTTTCACTACTGAGAAAGAGCCTGTGCATTGGTAAAAAAAAAAATATTTAATTTGTCTGGAGCTTCCTTTTAAAATACCTTTTTACGCATTTCATAGTTTCAGTGTGGCCAGTTCTGTATAGGAAATCATAAATTATTTTTAATTGGCTATTCTAAATAATATTTACTTTGTGTTTATTTACCTGTTTATCTCTTTAGTCCATCTCATGACCCTTCAGTGCGTATTTAACTTTCTCCGCTGTTATATCGTTTTTTAGTAACTAACCACTTTCCTTTTGATTTAAAATCCACCATTGTGATCTAAAATTTTAACACCACGTTGAAAATTTAGAACAAGACCTCTTTTTCATTAGAGCACAAAACACATACAACGAGTCTTAAGCACATATTATTTTTTTTATGTGTTTTACCTATTCTCCCAGCATCCTCTGTGACTGTCACACATCTATGAATAGTTTCCCTTGTGGCTGAGCGCATTCTAAGAATTTTACATCCAAATTTTTAAGTGAAGGTCCCCTTCATTTTCCATGACCTCATCCACTACTAAGAAACCTCATTTGTTATGCAGTGATTTCTGTTCCACTCACTTCCATAACTCAGCTGTTACTGCTGTGCTGCCTTTAATTTCTTAGAGGAAGTTCTAAATGTGATTCTTTGTGAACCTCAGACACTTTCAACTCACTCCTTGTTCTTTTCTTTAAAGCTCCACAACAAACACAACCCCATATGCTTATATTAGCTAATCTAGTATTAAACATATTGCCTGCGCAAAATGTTGGCACCTATTAATAAATGTTTTCATTTTTTTTATTCTTTTTTTTAGCCTTACTTTAAATTCTTCCTTTGACTACATAAGCAACAGCTGCCTAGTTTCCTCTTCAGAGCTGGATCTAATACCGCTACAAAAATCTAGGTCAAAACACTTGGAATGCATGAATATCAAACAGAGTTTTCAAAACAGCAAATGAATACATCTTTAACTGGTGACATTTTCCTGTAGCATATGGTTGGAAACTCAGGGGACTGCATGCTTTTTGATGAATATGTTCCGTCAAAAACTAAGGAATGGCAGTGGGCATATGTCACCTTCTGTTTTGTTTTATGAAATGATAATGGAAACTCATAGAAGGATACCATTATCAGAAGACTTTTTTTTCTATCTTTTGTCCAATTGCAAAGTAGCACAATGTCTACGGGTTGAGTAACAAAACTCTTTAGTTGTATTAAAGATAACAGTCAGAGGTGAGTCAGTTTAAAAGCAGATGCTGTATTCAGGCCGGCAAGGGGAGACAAAAAAACTTAAGCCACAAGGAACGTGTGTCCTTGAAGTGGCTACTTCTGAACTTGTTGGGTTCATATTATGTTTCCTGACAAACAGCAGTATATACAGGACAGTACTATTGACCATGCACGCCGTGTGCTTGGAATGGCCCTATAAAAGGGGAATGTGTCTACTTTTTTAATTTTGTAAATCCACCTGATATGTGCATGGAGGCATGTCACTTCACAGAACAATCTTTTTGGACACACCCTGTATTAATTTGCAGGGAAGTGGGGAGGAGGGAACCGGGGCCCACAGGTCCTTAGTTCCCCATGCAGCAGGCCCCATTATCTCCCTGGGCCCCGGTGCCCTGCACCTGCTGCACCAATGGTAGTTCCGCGGTGCAAAAATGTGTCCCATTAACAGTGTTGGAGAAGGCCTGGTTCACTTCTCACAGCTAGGTAGAGTAGACAGAAGATTCAGGTCCCCTGACTGGGTGGAAATGCTATGCGCTGTTCAGTGAAGCTGGGAGTACCTTCCTAATGGGACTTCTCCTCCTCCGCAGGGCCACCTTAACAACTTTGTGGGCCCCCGGGCAATGCAGTGTACCGGGCCCCTAAAAATATATATATATAAATAGTGTGTGTGTGTGTAAAAAAAATATATATGTATGTAAAAAAAATGTGATTATATATATAATCACTTTTTTTTTACATATATATATATATATATATATATATATATATATATATATATATATATATATATATATATATGGGCCCCCTTAACTTACCTTAAGTCCGATCCTCTTCTTTTTTCCGCGCCGCTGAGTCTCTTCTGCCCTCTTCCGTGCTGGTTGCAGTGAATGCTGGGCGTGACACCACGCCCAGCATTCACTGCGAGCACAGCACGGAAAAGGGGACCAGGAAGGGTGCCAGATCACCGCTGATGTGACCGCAAGGTAAGTATTTTTTTTTTTATTTTTTTTTTAGGATTCGGACGGGCCCCCCTTGCCTGCAGGGCCCCCGGGCACCTGCCCATCGTGCCCAATGGAAGAGACGGCCCTGCTCCTCCGGCAGGTTAGTTGCATTTTCCCATCTGCCAAAATCAAAATCTAATTTACCCACTTGCAAAACTAGGTACATGTGTGTTCCTTATACATATTTAGCAAGGCAGGACCAACTACATCCACCGGTAAGTGCAAACTATGCACCCCTGCACATGGTCCATTTTGGACAGTATATTTATACAGATTTCTGTAAAATTGGGTGCATGTATGCAAAAGTAAGTGCACGCTGACAAAAAAGGGTATTTGTGTTAAATAAACAATATTAATAATTAGTGATATGCACTTCTGGATGGTCAGAAATGAGCCTTACTGTTGACTTTTAATAATCTAATGATAAATCCATTTACTTTGATTACTGACATTTCTTGTGGGTGGTGATGGGTACATACAACGCAATATTGAAGTAACTAATCATTTTTAAAAATAAGTTAAAATATTTTGCAAGTTAAATTTAGCTTAACTTGGGTCATATTCCTGAACTGGTTTTATACTGACTATCTGTGTCTATCACTTACCAAAGGCTCACTCCACGTTTTACAAAAATTGTTTCCCATAGACAATGTTTATTAAAATGCAATTTATAAAGTTAAAGATTCTACCTTGATCATTTCACTAAACACTGCAGCCTATCTTTGGATATATGATTCCCTCATGCCTTAAATCTGTCTAACATTACAGCCAACAATCAAAAGACATATCCACCTTTAAGCATTCCGGGCCTGAATCATTAAGGAGAGCAAGGCAAAAAAAGGAGTAAGTTTGCTCCTGGACAAACCATGTCACAATCAAAGGGGTGCAAAATAGTTTATTATTTTGCACGTAATGAAAATGATGGCTGTTTTTTTCATGTAGTACACAAATACTTGATAACTTTATTTTTACACTGAAATTTAATGTTGATCTAGGACATGCTCTACCCCAATTATAAATCTGTCCCCACATTTTAAATTTACCTCCCCCTACAATGCAACATGGTTTTGCCCAGGTGTAATGTTACTCCCTTTTTACACTTTGCTCTCCTTAACAACTCAGACCCTCATTTATTATCAATATGATAAGGGCCGCTATATGGTAAGACTCTACTTAGCAGCATATCACATTTAAATGAAATTCCCCTGGAAACATTGTGGTTATGCAGGAAATATATATGCCATGTATATATGTCATGCCATAACATGACCAACAGACACCATTACATGCTATTCACTTGTTTTTAAACACCTTCAATAAAACATAATTTCAGTTGCAGGATAAGAATAAATATTATGAATGCCACAAATGACAAAACAAATGGTTCTAAGCAGTTGGTATAACGTAACTCACACATATCCAGTACAAAAAGACTTTCACTGCATCAGAAAAAACGAGGCAAACCAAAGAAAGAATAGGCCGACACATGAATGGATTATTCCTCTATCGCCACAAATTGCACATTTAGAAATGCACAGCTGTAATAACTGCACAAAAGTTGTTTATGTGTAGCACCGAATGATCAGAAAGGAAAAGTTGAGATATTAATTACGCGTTCATTGTCAATGTAGCGGAAAATGTAATTTATACTGTAGCCTGCTTGCAAAAATGCATGCTTAATTTAAGAACTAAGATTATTCAAATAACATTCTGAATGTGATTATTCGTTTAATTGAAATGTAGCTCTTGCAAACTGCGCCGCTTCTATGAATTACATATCACAAGCTCAGCATTAGTTACTTAAAAGCATTTATCTAGTGATCGCTGTAGGAACTACTTATGCAAGTATTTCTAAATAAACAGAATGTGGCACCTCAATAACATTGAATTATATGAACTAACATATCTTTTAAAAACCGTGTTGAACAATTGCAGAGATCCATACATTCTACTGACTGTTTCACTGGACAATATGGATGTCCATCATGGGTTATAGCTTACAAGAAAAAGAAATTACATTACATTCTTTTTATTTATTATTATTTTTATTTCATTTATTTATACTTTTTATTTTTGATATTGAATATTATATGAAAACACCTGACACTGGATTAATTAGCCTAAGGGTCATGTCATAGAAAATAAGTCACAATGCCCATTAGTGTATTTTGTAATAATCATCTGTTACAAAACTAATGTGTAGTATAGACTTCTTCATTACATATTCATCATATGTAATGTATGTACCATATGTGTTCAGAGATATTTACATTTGTCAGTAATTAATTCATTTATTTATAAAGCACTGGGCATTGCAGGGATTGTGTTACAAACAAATTACATTGAATAACATGAAACAAAAAGTAAAGCTGGCCACCTGAAAACAAGCTTTCAATCACTCAGTGCATAAGGCAGAGGGAAAATAACAATGGTGAATGTTGGTGGGGAAGGAGTACAAGCAAGGGAGGGCTGGGGGAAGCAAGATTGACTCAGCAGCCTATTAGGAACATTTTAAAGGAAAAATAATGCAGGTGGCCGAGTGACCCAGCCCAAGGTAGCCCACTGTGGGTCCGGGGCCGTGAGTGTCTGCACAATTGCTCATACTCCCTGGCTCTTTTTTTTTTCTTCATTTTTTTCTTCACTGTCCAGTGCCTAGGCAAGCAATCATTTGCTGAAGTCACTGTCTGTCCAACTACTTAATTTGTTTTTTTTTATATATATCTAGGTGCATATATATATATATAGGTATACATAAATATATACACTCAGTACTGAGCAAAAGTTTTAAGCTGGTGTGTAAATAATGTTGCAAAGTATGAATGCTTTAACAAATAGTAGTGTTAATAGTTTATTTTTATCAACTTACACGATGCAAGTGAATGAACAGAAGAGGATTCTAAATCAAATCAATATAGTGTGACCACCCTTTGCCTTCAAAATAGCATCAATTCTTCAAGGTAGACTTGCACACAGTTTTTGAAGGAGCTCGGCATATATACATATACACACACATACACACACATACACACACACACACACAAATAGTTTATCCCTAATCCCTTAATATATCAATTTTTATACTAGATTGTGGTTTTAAAACTAAAATAAAAGCCATATTTTGTTTTAATAAATGCTTACTATGTTGGGCCTAATTCATTAAGGAAAGTTAAGTTTTCTAACTTAAGTGTTCTGGACAAAACCATGTTACAATGCAAGGGGTGCAAATGAGTTTATTATATTGCACATAAGAAAAATACTGTCTGTTTTTTGCATGTAGCACACAAATAATTTATAGCTTATTAGTACACTGTAAGTTAATGTTGATATAGGGCATGTCCTACCTCAAATATAAATCTGCCATCACATTTCAAATTTACCTCCCCTTCCAGTGCAACATGGTTTTGGCTTACTTGCTTAATTTTGCTTAACTTTCCTTAATGAATCAGCCCCCTTATGTTTACATTATATAAGGTTTATATATAAAATAATATCAAAACAAAAATACATGATAATTATACAATAAATATAATAAAAGTACATTCAATAGAGTAATTATAAAACATAACACATAACTAGTACACATTAGCAAGGCATATATTTGATATAGCTGATATTGAATAAATGTTTACAAAACAGATACAATTTACCCCTGGCGAGGTGACATGACTAGGTGGGGTGCAGGGAAGGTGATTGTGTGAGCCCCCAGAAACAGATATATATTTTGTTTAGATATATACTGTAGTTAACCAAATGTTAAGTGATTACTCATGAACAGGGCCGGATTAAGGGAATGGAGGCCCCTGGGCTAAGGGGACCTCCATTCCCCCGTGAGGGCCCCCCCCCGTGATCCAAGCCGCCCGCCCCCCCACCTCTCGGCACTTACCTCCTTCTCCGGCGAGCTGTACGCTCTTTACTGAGGAGATCTCGTGAGAGTGAGACTCACGAGATCTCCTCAGTAAGGAGACTACAGCGCGCAGGAGAAGGACGCAGTGAAAGTGCTCAGCAGCACTGATCGTGCCGGGGGCGCCCCCGACCGATCAATACTGCTGCTGAGCACTTTCAGGGGCCCCCTGGATGCCATAGGCCCCTGGGCTGTAGCCCAGTTAGCCCTATGGTTAATCCGGCCCTGTTCATGAATGTGTTGTATTCTTTTATCTGAGACTATAGAAATATAACTGTCACTAGATTTAAAAGAAAAACACTGTTTTAGTTGCTATAGATTTTATTTGTGTTGTTTATTCAATAATAGGCACAAGAGTCTTTATAGACTAAGCCACAAAATATTTATTCATTGGTAAATTTTAAGCTCACTGCACTAAACTGTTGGTCACTGTGACAATATCAGTAATGTAGAGGATTGTTGTCACAGATGTACAAAGCACACTGGCATGATAATTGCTGCCATCCTACAGACCTGTAAGACGCTCGCTGACATGTTGAGTGAAATGCAACACTATTTTAATAACGGTTTTAAAGGAAATCAGAAAACTTAATCATGTGTAGACAGAGGGTTAAGAAGCAATGTAACAGACTATTAACTTTAATATAAATATGTAATATAAGCATATGCAGACAGTCATTAGCATATATTCATGCTGCAAGAGAGCATTGTAGCATACAGTCAAATGGATTTATAGAGTGGGATGGTGGCCTTGAATCACTGGGTCACGGAGTCTCATGCCCAGCTCAGGGAGATTGACATTGATGTGAAACATTTATTGTTTTAAATTTTTCCTGGTTTTTAATTTATTTCTGATTTTGCAGTTCTCCCTGTGTTGTTTGGGAAATGCATTTTCTTAACTGCAGTTTTCAATAAAGAAACCAATTTGCAATTTAAGATGAAAACAATATCTATAAATATTTTACTGATGTATATAAAAGTTTAAACATTGTCTTTTTATCCGCCGGTGGTAAGTATTGCTGACATCCGCTGACAAATAGTGTCCCCCATGGGGAGACCTAATTGTCTAGTATTGTGGCAGTACTTGTACCACCGTGATACCTGCTCAGTTAGCACAATATTAGGAGGGCATTATCAGAAAGAAAAGTCTGAACAATATATTAGTGCAATCATTTTTTATTTTTAAGCTTTTTAGATTGAATGGGACGATTTCCCCATCCACAAATATTATTATCTATGAGGGAAAAAGAAAATGCTAGATATAATATAATGTGCCGGACAGTAGAGGGTTACTTATTGCTCTGGATAATGTGGATAATTATATTACTCAACTATTGTTATATTGCCTATACTTGGACAGATCAGGCGCCAAACAGCCAAATATATGATCATCTTCACTGTACATTTGTGTGGGGAAAATGGACAAATAGCTTGAGTCCTGTGGGGTGCAATTAGTGTGGACTGCCAATGGTCACATATAGTGTCAGATCTTGATCATTGTCCAACTGGATTTTCAGAAATTGATCAGATTGCAAGTGGTTTTGATCCCACAATGAATGGATCTGTGGCAAATTGGTCTACATTAGCAAGTTGTCTTTCCGAATTGCTGAGTGCTTGGACAGTTGTATAAACACAATCAGAGCGGCCAGGCAGCGTACTCTGCCTGGTCTCTGCTGACAGGCAAATGTATGTATTGTGCTGGGGTCAAAAATAGGGGTTGGGGCATTAAATAATTCCCCCTATCAAAATAATCTGGTTCCACCCCTGCATCATTCTGTAATCTCTGTTTGAATGGATGTGTTAGGGTAGTAATAATAATAATAATAATAATAATAATAATAATAATAATAATAATAATAATGTGTTGTGGTAGTGTGTACTTTGCAGCATGTACCTGATGACCCTAGCTCAAACATCCAGCTGTAGCGCAGTCTCTCTCATTTCATGGTATTTGGGTGAGCATAGAGTCTACCCATATGTTCAGATGTGATAAAGATGAAAGAAGTGTAGTACAGATGGAGTGATGCACAAGCACAGTTAATGAAAACAATGGGGTCCTGATAACATCTTCTGAGTGCAGGAAACTATAAGATTAATACTCTGGGCGAGTATTTATACTTTATTGTTATATAGGCCATATGACCAACACATTATACACATAATGAAGACTAGCTATTGCTGTAATTAGGTTACTCAAAAGTAGGAAATACTCTATATATGATCATCACACATCTACAGTGTGTCAGGTGAGTGAGAATGGTGTAGTGGTAAATAATTTGGGTCACCCCCCGGGATCTGGTCTGTGGTCTGATTTTTATCACCATAGAGATTAGGGAGGGAGGGAGTTATGCATCATAAAGCCACCAGAGATCAGAGATCTGTGTAGTAAAGCCACCTGTGATCCGTGGTCTGATCCTAACCTTATCTAGTTTGTTCAGTAGTGTTGCCATCTATAAATGCTTGTATATAAACTATAATCTATATGCATTCTGAAACAAGCCAAGGTTATGCAGTGGCTGATTGGCATATTTTAGCCTGAGGGAACTAATACACAGCACTGGTCCATGAGCTGTGGCCATCACTAAAACAAAGTTTTAGGTATAAATCTTGTCTGACTTATAAAAGGGCAAAATGCAGCTATGCTGCAGAAACCAGTGTTATTGCCCATGAAAGGTTTATTTTGACTTTTCCCTACAAATGAATGGGGTTCCTGCTGGTGATAGAATTACCAGAACGGTAGCAGAGATTCACTGCACTTGTTATGTGATTTTAATAGATCACCGACAGTGGCTGAGCCAACGCTGTTGCAGGTTGAGTGGTGGTTAGAGGCTGATTATTATTATCATAGATTTGGAAGGTGCCACTGTGCTCCACAGCGTTGTACAGTAGGGCAAACAGGAAATACATAAAACAGGGACATACACGTTGACAAACTAAATGCAGACATGAAAAACAAAGGGTTTGGAGGATCACTAAGTGGAAGAGGTCACATGGGTTTGAAGACTAGTTGGATAATAGAGATTTAAAGTATGTTTGTTTGGCAATTGAAAGGGCAGTGCTTTATGATGAAAGGATGAATTTTTAGTGGATGAAATCAGGATAGGAACGAGATTTCCTCCAGTGGTGCTCTGCAGTACGGGAGCACTTTTGCAGGTAGCGGGTCTGTTTGGTCTGTCATGGTTGAGGTTTGGATCGTCAAGGACTGTATGTGGTTGCTGGAGCTGTGTTATCTATGGCTGAAGTGAGTGTTTTGTTGTAGAAAGAGACAGCATGATTAGGGCAGGACAATGCAGTCATAAGAATCAGTAGTTGTTTTATTGAAAATGAGAAGTAGACTGGTTTAAGAGTACTTAGGTGTTTTAGTGCACGTATGGATTTGGGTGCAGGGCATGAGGTTAGGTAAGGTTGAAGGAAGGAGGATGTGGTTAGAGAGTGGGAAGGCTGAGTTTGAGAAGCTAGAGATGAAACAGTAGCTGGAGAAGACAAGGTCAAGGCTGTGCCCATCACAGTGGGTGGGAAATGAGGTCCACTAGGAGATACTAAAGGAGGAAGTAAGTGAAAGAAGTTTAGTGGCAGAAGAAATAGTGAATTGTCAATGGGAATGTTGAAATCTCTTAGTATGAGAGTAGGCAGGTCAAAGGAAAGGAAATAAGTGAGTCAGACTGCAAAGTTGTCAAGGAATTGGGATATTGGACTTGGGAGCGATAAATTACAGCAACACAGAGGTGGAGATTTTAATATAGGCGGAAAGTGTTTAATTCAAAGCCAGAGAATCAGAGGGTATGACTTGGAAAGGGCAGCTTGAAAAAGTAGAATGCTAAGTCAATCATCTTGTTTCTGGGTCTGGGAGTGTGGCTGAGGAAGGGTCCCCATAGGAGAGAGCTGTAATGTCAGAGGAGGTGAGCTAAGTTTCTGCAATGGCAATAATTGAGGGATTTAGAAATGAATAGATTGTGAACGTATGCAAGTTTCTTACAAACAGATCAGGCGTTCCATAGTGCACATGAGAAGGGAAGAGAGGGCGGTGGAGATATGTGCGGTATTGGAAGTATGGGTTGGATGGAAAGCTTTTGGGTGGAGCGAGGATTGTGAGCAGATAGTGCAGATAGTAAGGGGCCCGGGGTTAGGTGAGATGCCACCAGCAGCAATAAGAAGGAGCAGGATGAGAAAGAGAAAATGTGAGTATGATTTGTGGGTGTGAGGTTTATTCCTGTATATGTAAGCTGTTGAGTGTGGTGAATGCAGGAGACAAAACAGTTTATGTGTGCAGACTATCAAGGAAGAAAGTAGTGAGCAGAAAATAATAATAATAATAATAATAATAATAATACCTGAGGGAAAAATAGGGAAGTTTCAGGGCAGCTGAAAAGATGTTGAAACAGCAAGGTGTCCTGTGGGTTCCACAGCTGAACAGAGATGGTGGTCCAGTAGATATGAAAACAGTTTTATTTTTGGTCTTTAGCAGGTTATTCACATATGCTTTGAGCACCGTCTAGTTATGGAGACCAAGATGGGTCCCAAGTGGCTTTCTTCACTAGGCCAAATAGCAGAAATAGTAGCAAATTAAGGTACCTGGAACATTTCAGGATACTCTACAGATCACTGGATATCCTTTGGACACCTGAACTAGACCTAGACTCCCTTTGGACCAGATGTGGACCTCAATACTTTATCTGGTCCTCTGGCAGCTTACTCTCTGGCTATGGCAGACTCCCCTCTTGATAAGGCAGCACGCATTCTGACACTGGCAGCTCCCTCTAGTAAATGGACAACTTTTTAAGGCAATGGAAGCCCTGCACATTACATTCAGCCTCTGTACTCTGGCATTGCCCTGTTGATGCTCCATCTCCTTGTTGTATTGTATTATCCCCGGTGGTCTAGTGAGGACAGGAAGTGGGACATAATCTGTGTGTCTGCTTTGCGCTGCTTTGCATGCACGGACTAAAGTCCGGGTTTGTGCCATTAGTGTCTGAGGAGAAAGACGTTATAATGGTTGTTGTGTCTTTCTCTATCTGTTACCTTAGAAATATATAAGTGACCGGAGGCATAATATTGTCTAGACCTGTTTCTAATACTGTATACCTGCACAAGGCTGTCTGCATATATAAGTGTATTACTACCTGACTGACATTACAACTGTAATTACCTGCATATAACATCTGCTACAGTGTAATAATAAAACCAACACCTTTGGTTGTTTGTGGCTTCACATCCTTAACCAACACCGCTAACACCTATTACAAACATCAGCATATAATTTCCTGATAGTTAGCTCTGCCAATATGCCCCCTCTGGCTGTGCCTCTCTCTACAACTTCTCATTCCACCATAATCACCTTCTCAGTACTTTCTGTACTCCCTGACAGGCTTACTGGATTCAGCTGCACTATTTTGCCTTCCACATCGGCTCCCTCAATTAGACAACTCCGGCCATACCCCTTAATCATTAGCCGTCTTTCTCCTATCAACACTAATGGTTGAGATATATAGTATTCCCAAAAGCCAATAGCTTGGAACTGTGTCACAACCCCAGGGACTCCCTGGGGATAAATTTGCTCGATCACACCCTCTACTGAAGGTGCATATTTGGCAGTTGGTGTTAAACTACCTATTTTTATATTACCTGTAGAGCTTCATTATAAATGTGTGAATGTCATTATCAGGGTGGAACTAGGCCCCATACCAAAATTTGGGTAGGGGTCTGGTGATGCCATCTTAGTCTTCCAGGTCCCCAGCTCTGCCCTGGAAAGTGTCATGGTCAGTTACACAAAGCTGAGCCATGCTTGGTGCCAATATAATAAGCAGTGCATTGTCTGGTGACAGATTTAATTTACAGATCCATACCCGATGCCAAGTCTAATGTGGAGAGCCATATTTATTGTTGAGTACAAAATCCAAAGTCTTATCTGGTGCACAGTTCAATGTGCAGAGCTGTGTCTGGTGATCAATTTAACATGCATAGCCATATCTAGTGCCAAGTGTTATTTTCAAACCATATCTGGTACCAAGGCTAATTTGCAGACCCATATCTGGTGCCCAGTATAATTACTTACCAATCCACTGCTTTTTTTTTCTTTGCTTCCTCCTATTAATCCCTAACCCATCTTTATCAGTAATTGACCTACTGGCTGACAACTCTGTTTCCTGCTCTGCAATGAACTCTGACAGACATTCTTACTTTACTGTAGGACAGGATGCTAAGCAACTACTAACCAGTGATACAGTTGACAGGTAGTCAGGAGGAGATAAGGGGTCTAAGAAAATCTAAATAATGAAGGTTGAGTGGCCCACTTTGGCTTTGGGACCCCATACATTTGCCCACAAAAGACTTTTTTGGAGGATCAGGCACACAGTTTGGCACACAATTGCAATTATACAACAGCTATGATGAATGCATGTCATCCTTCCAGGTTTGCCTATCATCAAGCTCAAAATGTTAAAATGTCCTAAATTTGCACCAGATGCTATTTAGCTGCACAAATCTATGTGCAATTCAGATAAATAGGGACATACACCAACAAAGTAACAATGTCACTTTTGATGTATCATATCTTGGAAATTGATCCCCCTCACACAAAAAAGGTGTGGACAGAAAATATCTTTTATATAAATACTATTGTCAATGCAATAATGTACATAGCAAACTTTCCTACCAGTAGGAAATGAAAAGAATAATGAGAACAAAGATAATGGTAAAACATAGCAGTTGTGTCATTGCATATACATGTGTGGTTTCCAGGTTTGGAGAGTTATTCCATTGTCACAGATTCCAGCTTGAAAGTCGTGCTGAATATTTGTATTATTATTTAATTCCAAATCAATTTGGCATTGAGAATCAGAGTTGCTGGACGAGATTCATTTTCCTTTCATATCCCTACGGGCAGGTATTTGTTTGTTTCTTTCCCTGTCTATTCATTTTTCCTTTCTGGCAGAAGAGAACTATATTGGGTTACAAGAGGGAAGCCCAGCTGCCAAGAGAAGATACCAAATTGTTCTGTTGTGATTTCCGGTTTTAAAGCTACAGGCCCTCTTTGAAATCTTGCACCTTTATTCAAAATGAAAAAATGCCAACTTAATTCACAAAATCCCTCTGTCATGCTTTTCTTATAAAAGTATTACTATCCATCCCAAAAGGCACCAGCTCTGTTTTTTTTATAGGAATGCCATAGTGATTTGATTGTATACACTTTTTTTGGAAGAGAGATTATGACTGTTTGCTTCTATATTACAAGACTAACTGATATACTTTAGGCATAGGCAAATGTTAGCAGCCTATATGTGGTGAACTACTACGCTCTTGCATTACCTGCCACCATGTCCAAATAAAAAAACATTTTTTGTGAGGGCATGGGTAACTAATTTTTGGCAAATAGCAACCATGAGAGTTACAATCAGGGGAGGGGAGGGCTGTCAAATTATTGCCCATGTGAAGGGGGGGGGGTTGGGTCGGGAGCCCACACTCAACTCAGCAGCCTGGGTGGAAAAAAATGCAGGGGGCCCAGGGTAGTCCCCTATGCCCTGCCCCTGGTTAAAATCGTCATCATCTATTTAACACTAGATCTACAACACTGTACAGAGAGCACACTCACATCAGTCCCTGCCCCATAGGAGCTTACAGTCTAAATTCCCTAACATAAACACACACTGAGAGAGATGCAGGTTAATTTAAGCACAGCCAATTAACTAACCTATTAGTATTTTTTGGAGTGTGGGAGGAAACCCACACAAACACTGGGATAACGCACAAACTCCACACAGATAATGCTATGGTCACTAATTGAAATCATGACCCTAGTGCTGTGAGGCAGAAGTGCTAACCACTAAGCCACCATGGTGCCCTTACAAGTGCATCACCACCTCAGCTACTTATGTGTCTGACACCACAAGCTACAACTCGATTACCAAAAAATACAAAACAAGGTCCAGCTCTTCATGTGCCATTGTATCTCAGTCCTACTCCACTGCCATCAGCTGTGCATGTTAAAAAAATGTAAATACTGGGTTTGCACACATGGTACCATAGAGGTCTCCTCAGCTTATACTTTCTCTATCTTGCAGACAAGGAAAACCAGAAGTGGAATAACAATTTTAATTGTAAAGCAAAAAATGTATTGTTTGTGGCTGGTTAGAATATATGAATAAGAATGTCAGTAATTATGAAACAAATAGAGAATGGGCAACGCTCAAACGCTCATGATTCACCAAACAAATTTTGTGTGTTATGCTATACCTGTTGTATAATCTATTTAATGTCACACCCTGTCTTAGGTATGCCAATACTAAGAGGTAAACATCAAAAATATAATTAAAGGGGCGCCTTTAGAGACATATATTATATGGACTTAATTGGATTTCAATAAGGAAATAGCGGAGTTTGAATCTGAATAAAAATATTTGTTAATACCTCACCTATGTAATTCATCTGATGTAATACATCACAATAACAATAACTAAAATGCATAAAAAACAAACAGATATATACTACCACTATCAGCAATGTGTACTAGGTAATGTCCAATAGAAATAACAGGTTTATGTATAGCCATGGATGGTGCATTCAAGAGGATGTAAAAGCTCTCATGCTGCCCTTCTTCACTGGCCTCCGTAAGCCAGAGGCTATATGGCCTGCTCACTAATCCAAGCCTGTGAAAGAACACAGTGGACCAAGGGATTTCCAGAAGCAGAGACGTTCATGAAGGAATAGAGGATACTACAGAATAAATGGGGGGAATGTGTGACAATACATGTTTGGGTGTAGATAGGAGGAAGAGGTTTAATGTAAGTAAAGCAATAAGCAAATACTAATCAGGCTATGGTTGCATAGGATAAGGGTGTTCTGGATTTAGTAAAGCTAGAGGAAAACTTTCTGGTTGATCTTCTGTGTTGCAAGGAATTGCAACACATATTGTTCAACTCCTGTCCAGCTTTGATTAATGTTAGCAGTATATTAAAAAAAGCTATACTTTAAAGTGCTATACAGCTATGATATCCCTATTTTACCCAAGAAACTTTTTACTGATTAAGTAGCAGATAATCACAACTGGACACATACGCTTTGAAACTGCTGCTTGTGGTCCCAAGTTCTAATTAAATATGCTTGAAATCCACTGTGAATCCTAATAAATAAGTAACGATGGGAGTATGCCCTCAACCACCGAACCTCAGCATGTACTGTCCCTATCCAGAGATTACCAGCCCTGTGTTTAAAAGCATTGGGGCTCTTTCTGGTCCTCATAGGCTGTAGTGGCAATTTTACCAACCCAGTGTAATGGTCTCAGGTCTTACCAAACTAGTAAAAAGAAATGAACAAAGACCCAATTTTCAAATAAGGTGCATTTGAATAAAATACTCCCCAAACTCTAATTAACCATAGTATTAAAATTAAAATGCAATCATTGTTCTTGGTCCACTGTAGTCCAATGGAAATAAAAATATGTATATTGTATTTATCTGCAATAGTCCAATGGGAGGACAATAAACAAATTAAATAATTGCTTGCTACGAACACTGGTCTCCAAAGGATTATGAGATAGATTGTCCAGGACTCTACTTCACCGCTCAGATATTAACAAGCGGTCAGGGTAAGCAAACACTTTTGATTGGTTGGCAGCTAACCAATTAAAAGTGTGCCCTTGCAAAAGGGGACTTTTGCAAGGGTGTCCTCATGCAAAAGAACATCGGATAGCATGTCTACAGAAAACGGCTGCAGAATGTGTCTATTTGAATTAAATACTATTATACATACGGAAACATGTATATGCATATTAGTGTGCGCTTCAATTCCACTGCATTCAGATTCTGGATATAACAAATAATTACACACTTGAGAAAGTTAGATGCGCAGTGAAATGAATAGGTGTTTTCATGCCTACCCTATACTTTGTATAGGGAAACAATATGGGTATAAAAAGTCCTCCGGAGAGAGCAAAAGCAGAGCAATTGAATGGGGTAAAGCTAAAATGAAGAAGGGAACTGCACAGAAATAATTGCACAGTGATACACAATGATACAATATGACAGACGCTTACAAATGTACATTTTTTGACCCAGCCCTGTGCATACCTATTTGTGAAATGTTAAGATAACAACAATATTCTTGTTGAAAGAGGATAAAAAAAAAATATCAAATCTCAGAATATAAATCTACTCAGAATGAAAGAAGATTATTCAAAGATAAAAATGTCAATAGTAAATAATAACCAAGTTTATAAAATGCTATCCAGGAATAACATTTCCCTAGCCTAGCCAGAATGAATTGCTGGACTTTTATTACAGATTGTCTTCTGTATAGTTCAAGGAAAACAATCACAAGACAGAATCCCCTAACTATTAATATTAACAAATTAGCGTTTCATTGTTGTAATACCTGGTTAAATTCATAACTTTCAGATCTTCTGTAAACAGAGAAACAGAGAAACTTTCTTTAATGGAAATATTTTTTAGCTGTTAAAAATTACATATGAATTTTATCTAATTAGAAGATTATATCAGATCAATACTGTTGTGTCCTATTATACTCTAACTCATCTCCTAACACATTAAAAAGACATGTGGCAATGGAACTGTAGCACATCATTCCAGCATTCACATAATCATCTGCCACAAGAGATTATATATTTTTTTAAATTAACTGTATTTATTGAAAAACAAAAATTACACGCTGAGAACACAAACATATAATAAGCCTACACACATAAACACTAAAAAGTAGCCTAAGGTACAAATATATAGGTGCAGAGTAGTAATATTACATTTATATACTAGAGATTAGGATCAGGGGCTGGCTGGGCTGGGGGGCAGCTGGTGATCTGCCCCCCGGGCCGGTCCCATAATGGACTACCTTGGGCTGGGTCACTGGGCCACCAGCATTTTTTTTCCTTTAAAATAGGCTGCTGAGTCGAGTTTTGCCCCCCGGGCTTAAAAATGTTCAGCCCTCCAGGGATCAGGACCTACTCCATAAAATATAAGTAATACCATAGAAAGCATGAAAGACCAAGTTTTTTATACATGAGACCTGTGATTTGGTTTTTGCCCAATGAGCAAAATTGCAGATCTAATATAAGTTAACTGCAACTAATAGAGTTAGAAGGAAACTAAAAATTTGCTGAGGCCACATATTTACTAGTACTGAAAGAAGGTGTAACACACTTGAATATAGAATACAATAGTTATTTGATTCTTGAGATATCAACAGGTATCATCCAAAATGTACATAGCTCATCACATCAAGAATTTGCAAACAATATAGAATTTACACAGGACTGGACACCCTGATACCATCTTCCTGAGGTTGCAGAAGATAGCTTCATTTGGACCAATGTGACAAGATTTTATTGCATTTGTGTAAGGATTTCCTACTGGTATAAGTGAATTGTTCATGATCCACTGTGTCATTGACCAAGGTCACCAAATTCTGGAAACCATGGGATTATCCTGCTATCCTAGCCATTGACTTTGGTCAATGTCATCAAATACTCAATTATCCCAAATAGGCACAGCATGAAGTTCATCTGAGGAACATATACCTCTGTTCTTTGAAAACATTCCCACACAGATGCCCAGAGTCTATGAACACACAGCATATGCTAGAATGATCTTGTTGGATTCCCACATTTTGGATATTCCAAGTTATTTCTCTTTCCCCTCTTAAATAGTCTGAGGGGAGTGAGATAAACTCTACACAAGATGTATAAGTGTATTTGTTTAAATTTCATACAATATGTAGCATCCTTGGTACATCCTAGCATTAAATCCCTTTCCTGGTCAGATACTGGAACAATATCTTACATCATATTTATGTATGAAAGCTGCTTGGCCCTCAAGCACAGCCTGTGGCAAGAGATTTGCATATATTGTTGAAATTAATCTGCAGGGGCCTTTATTTTAAGAATATTCTTAAGTGGAACAACACTTTGCCTCCTAATTGAGCTCCCAAAACACGGCATAGTTGTAGGTATGTATATAATACATTATTTTGGATATCAAATTCTTATTTCAATTGTTCAAAGATTTTACATGCTTCACATGAGCACGTTTAAGGAGTGTGTGCTGAGTGCCAATTGGCAGAGCTCAGCACATATAGTGTTGAACGCCAGAGTGGTACAGTGCATGTACCCCCCTCCCCCCTCCCAGAGATATCACAATTCAGAAGGAGCCGGAGGATGGAGGAGGAATGAGGAGGAGAGGGAGGAAAAGGAGGATAGTGGATGATGAAGGAAAAGGTGGAAGGAGGAGGATGATGAATGATGAGGAGTATGAAGGAGGAGGAAGAAGAGGAAGGAGGATGATGAAGAAGGCTGCAGAGCAGAGGCTGAATATGTGGCTATGTATTATATAAACACACTGCACTTTGCATAGTATTGTGGTCACTTGAATGCTCTCTGCATTGTATGGTGGTCACAAGAATGCTCTCTGTATTGTATGGTGCTAACAAGGATGATCTCTGTATAGTATGGTGGTAGCAGCCAGGGACATGAGGAACAGTTGTAAGCTATTTGCCACTCTTCACTTTTCTTAGAGGCAGTTAGTGGTACGTGCATCATGTAAGGGAAGAGGCGAGGGAGATGGAGGTGGTTGGAGGGAAATGCTATCCATGCATCCATGATGCTGTCCACATCATCATCATTTATTTATATAGCGTCACTAACTCTGCAGCGCTGTACAGAGAACTCACTCACATCAGTCCCTGCCCCATTGGGGCATACAGTCTAAATTCCTTTACACACACACACACAGACATAGACAGACTAGGGTCAATTTTGTTAGCAGTCAATTAACCTACCAGTATGTTTTTGGAGTGTGGGAGGAAACCAGAGCACCCGGAGGAAACCCACACAAACACAGGGAGAACATACAAACTCCTCACAGATAAGGCCATGGTCAGGAATTGAACTCATGACCCCAGTGCTGTAAAGCAGAAGTGCTAACCACTTAGCCACCGTGTACACCCTCTCCAGTGGCATTGTGCTGCTAACAATTGGTCCTTCGTAATTTTCAATTCCAGGCCCATGTGGCCCTTAATCTGATTCTGCTAACTATTTTTTGTTGCTGAATATTCTTCTACTACAGCTGCACTCTATCATTTCTTATATTAGTTGCCCATACCTAAAGGAATTCAATATAATATATTTATTGATTATCATCTCTCTACACATACAACACTTATATTTATTCTCTTTCTTAAATCAACCATCTGACCACAAAACCATAATTTCTGTGTCATTAGATCATGTAGTCTCAGTAAGCACATTTGCCCATTACAATATAGAGGAACTAATATTCAATCTGTATAATTTTTCCTCATATATAAAACTTGTAGGCTTGCAAGCAGGGACTCGTACCTCTTTGTCTATATGTTGATACCCAGTGTTGTTTTATTACTGTGTTTGTTATCTATTGTAAAGTCCTATGCAATTTTCTGGCCCTATAGAAATAAATGTTAATAATAGAAAAATTCTCTTGATGCACCAAATGGACATTACAACATGATTAGATACATTACAATTGCAAGGGTAAAGGACAATAGCATGCTGACCAAGTGTACATATACCATTTTAGGATTTAAGAGATGTAAAATCTTGTTAAAAAATACTGTAAAATAGATCCACATGCCTTCTATTAAAATGAAATACATCAGAATGAAGAGTGCATTCATATATTTTTTAGTGGAGAATTAATAAAATGTTTCACTCATATATACATCCCTTACTATTTAAAGGGAATACCTCGCCCAATGAGCATACATTCTAAGATATTTATAGATTCACTTCCCAAGTGCTCCCCATCAATGCTGCCTGATTCACATAAAAGATACCATGTATTTTTTTAAACAATGTACCATACAGAAATATAACTCATGTCGGTTCACAAAATAATAAGTCCAATGCTTAAGTAGTGTAATTCACATACAATTATTTAATGTTCATCAATACTTATTACCTTCTGATCAATATACCTTTTGATGAACATTAAATAACTCTTTGTGAATTACACTACTTAAGGATTGGACTTATTATTTTGAGGAGTGTACATTCTATACTTTGATAACACTTAATGCAACAATACAAATATTATAGCATATGTATGAATACAGGAATAGAAGTAAATAATCAATGTAATACAAAACTACACATCCCCGAACCTGAAATCCTCATGTTTTACCTCACACATTAGTAAGTGACTGGGGAAGAGACAGACTTCCGATCTACTTCTAGCTGAAAATTCATCATCATCATCATCATCTATTTTTATAGCATCACTAATTCCGCAGCGCTGTACAGAGAGCTCACTCACATTAGTCCCTGCCCCATTGGGGCTTGCAGTCTAAATTCCCCAACATACACACACAGACTGACTGAGAGTGACTAAGGTCAACTTTAATATCAGTCAATTAACCTACTAGTATGTTTTTGGAGTGTGGAAGGAAACCAGAGCACTCGGAGGAAACCCACGCAAACACGGGGAGAACATAGAAAATTGTTTAACAGTTTATTTAACTCTGTTTTCTAATATCAATTTTCCGTGCTGTCAGTCCGTTATTCTTAGCATTATCGAGGAGGGGGCTAAACATAGCGCACTAATCTAATATCAATAGCGTACATAGGCATATGACCAGGAAAAACATGCAAATGTTGTAGGTAGTAAAAACAACCTAACCAGGCAATCAGAGAAGCAGTAATTCATTAATGAATACATGTTTAAACACTGTTTAAATTATCTTGGTACTTGAAAAACTGAATGTTTAGAGTGTTCGTTGTATTTTTTCCTCTGTAGCTGCATTTAACCCCACTCGTAGATCTAGATTGCCAGGTTCTACAAAGGCATCAGAACAAAATAAAAATAGCTGAAATAAACACATGAACAGCTAAAAACGTATGTAATTCCTTCTCGTCACTGGGAAATTTATCTTTCATTACATTTCAATAAAAACTCCCAGGTCCTCAGTGCACAAGCAATCGACGGGTTAAGATAGATCAGTAGCGTATGTTCCATGACCCCGGAATGCTTTATAAAATGTACTCATTACCATCTGAGCAAGCGAATGAGTAGCTGTGTGCTGCAGCTTAAGCGCTGATGGGATTGTGTGTAAGCCCTAACGTGGCCGAGGTATTTAAATTTTGATTTTTGTAATGGGTTTTGACATGTTTCATTTCCTTCGAGGGAGCACTAGAGACCTCTGAAAGTAAATGTTGCTAAAAAGTCATCAAGCCAGAATATTAAAATGCCATCAAATGAAAATTTCACTAATGCGATCGGCCAGGGCATCAGGTACCAGAGCGAAAAGGGGAGAGGCAAAGGTCCCGATTCTTATAGTGAAACATTATTTGTTCCTCTTGGCTGACTGTTTCTCCAAATAAATTATTTAAAGTCTTAATTTTTTTCTCATGGGCCTTTTAAAGTCCCACTTTGCTGTGATTTTTTTTTTGTAAGAGTCCTCTTTTGCATTGGTTCCTATAACAAGGTGGCTTTATGATCTTCCTCCTTAAGCAAACCCTATCCATATTAATATTATTCTGCTGATAAACTTAATTACTAACCAGTGGGGATACGTAATGTGAATACTTAATTCTTGAATAAGCAATCCATGGCAAATAGAGCAGATGCATGCTAGCCTATGGATTTATATAAGATTAGTTTGTGCATTGTAATGATTAACCTTCTCCGCCTTGGAGACGTGCTTGCTTTTTAACACTATATGTATCATTAATGTTGGCACCTTATAGATTGCTCTCATCTCTGACTACCTGTTATGGCTCTTAATAGTAATTGCAACCTATCAAAGAGAAATCTGTTAGTGAAAATAATGCATAGCTTTTAAAAACATCTTGATATAATGGTCTGTTTTGCATTTACTGACTTTCGTACATTTATTATTTTAGAATACTTGGAAAATGAGTCATGGGATCAGTGGAGGATGACAGTGCTAAGGATGCTAAAATGGAACTAATGTTTAGAAAATGATGTAGGTACAGTGGCTGGTATTCGGCTGTATACCATACTGACACTTCTCTTCCTGCTTTGATTGTAAAACCATCAAATTCCATTCACTTTTTAATTCACTTAATTTTCCATAACGCCACTTCTAAATTTCCACTTTGACCACAGTGTAGGTAGGTAAAAAAACAACAACAAATGTAACAAGTAATCATTAAGAGAATTATGGGGTTTAGTTATGATGTTTTTGAGGTGTTGGCGCTGGGGTTCATGCATGATCTGAGGTTATTTTCTACAGGTATAATAAAAATGCTGTGCGTTATAATGACTATTGCGTTTTTTTGGGTGTACAGTCTTGGCCAAAAGTTTTGAGAATGACACAAATAGTATTTTTCACAAAGTCGGCTGCCTCAGTTTTTATGATGGTATTTTGCATATTCTACAGAATGTAGTGAAGAGTGATCAGATGAATTGCAATTAATTTCAAAGTCCCTCTTTGCCATGACAATGAACTTTATCCCAAAAACAACATTTCCACTACATTTCAGCCCTGCCACAAAACAACCAGCTGACATCAGGTCAGTGACTCTTTCGTTAACACAGGTGAGAGTGTTGACAAGGACAAGGCTGGAGATCACTCTTTCATGCTTATTGAGTTAGAATAACAGACTGGAAGCTTTAAAATGAGGGTGGTGCTTGAAATCATTGTTCTTCCTCTGTTAACCATAGTTACCTGCAAGGAAACACGTGCAGTCATCATTGCTTTGCACAAAAAGGGCTTCATAGGCAACGATATTGCTGCTAGTAAGATTGCACATATATCAACCATTTATCGGATCATCAGGAACTTCAAGGAGAGAGGTTCAATATTTGTGAAGAAGGCTTCAGGTTACCCAAGAACGTCCAGCAAGTACCAGGACTTCTCCTAAAGTTGATTCAGCTGAGTGATCAGGGCACCACCAGTGTAGAGCTTGCTCAAGGATGGCAGCAGGCAGGTGTGAGTGCATCTGCACGCACAGTGAGGCGAAGACTTTTGGAGGATGGCATGGTGTAAAGAAGGCCAGCAAAGAAGCCACTTCTCTCCAGGAAAAACATCAGGGACAGACTGATATTCTGCAAAAGGTACAGGGATTGGACTGCTGAGGACTGGGCTAAAGTCATTTTCTCTGATGTATCCCCTTTCAGATAGTTTGGGGCATCTGGAAAAACGCTTGTCCGGAGAAGGAAAAATGAAGGCTACCATCAGTCCTGTGTCATGCCAGCAGTAAAGCATCCCGAGACAATTTGCTTCTCAGCCAAGGGAGTTGGCTCACTCACATTTTTGCCTAAGAACACAGCCATGAATAAAAATTGTTAACAAAACATCCTCCAAGAGCAAATTATCCTAACCATCCTGTTATGATCTGCCTTGTATCTTTGAGTGCATTTGCCCTGTGTTATTATTTGCCTTGTTTCCCTGTGTGCATATTACCCTGCAGTGCCTGTGATTCTCCTGGGGTGCTGCTGTTCATCAGGTGTTAACTAGCACTGCTAGTTAATCATCCACACCTGTCTGTGGCCTATGTATGCCTGCCTTTTCCAGAATCCTTTGCTGGTCATTGAAGTTCCTAGCCTGCTCATGTGTCTCTGTTGCTGGGTTACCTGCATGTTTCTGGCTACTACTGCAAACTGGTTTCAGTTAAGTTATTTGCTGCATTTCATTGTTATTTACCTGTTGTTTGCCAAGATCTGGAAATCCATTGTTCCATTCAGCCTGAACTGTTTACTGTTTATTTTGCCTTCCCTATACTTTTCTGAAATAAACAGTTTAAAACGTTTATATCACCTGTCTGGCTCCATGGCTGTAATTAAGGAATTGGTTTTGTACAGAACCGTAACACATCCAAGAACAGTTTAGTGACAAACAATGCCGTTTCCAGCACGATGGAGCACCTTGCCATAAAGCAAAAGTGATAATTAAGTGGCTCAGGAATCAAAACATCAAAATTTTGGGTCCATGGCCAGGAAACGCCCCAGACCTTAATCCCATTGAGAACTTGTGGTCAATCCTCAAGAGGCGGGTGGACAAACAAAAACCCACAAATTATGACAAACTTCAAGCATTGATTAGGCAAGAATGGACGGCCATCAGTCAGTATGTGGCCCAGAAGTTGATTGACAACATGCCAGGGCGAATTGCAGAGATCTTCAAAAAGAAGGGTCAACACTGCAAATATTGACACTTTGCATAAACTTAATGTAATTGTCAATAAAAGCCTTTGACACTTACGAAATGCTTGTAATTTTACTTCAGTATACCATAGCAACATCGGATAAAAAGGTCTAAAAATACTGAAGCAGTAAACTTTGCGAAAACCAATACTTGTGTCATTCTCAAAACTTTTTGCCATGACTGTAGTGCTTGATTCTGCAACTGTTGCCAGGCTCTACAAATGCATCAGAATAAAAGAAAAATACCTGAGGTGTATTTCTGGTGCTGACATTTCACCTCCTGGAGTCTCTGTGGAAACCTGCCCTTGTCACCACATAGAGATGGGAGCAATCTGTCATTAAAGTTCCATGAGACAGGCTGAAGGTAGTAAGGGAATTGCTACTGGAGTCACCCTGCTGACAGGTGGCAATGTGCAGTGACTACTTCCTGTGACCAGGTGACAAGATCATGGCTTACATGTCCTTGTTAATGCTGTAGGATGAAAAGCTAGTGCCACTGATTTTTGTGGTGATGCTGTTAGGCTCAATGACAAAGATTTTATTGCAGTAAATTCTGTAAGATGTAGTACTCAGTTGCAACGATTTTTGCAGTAAATGCTGTGACATGCAGTGTTCGGGGACAATGATTTTTACTGTAATGATTTGGGATGTAGTGATCAGTTACAATTATTTGTGATGTAATGCTATGGAATGGGATGATCAGTGACTATGATGTTTGCTGCAGTGTTGTGCGATGAAGACAACCGTATTTGTTCTGCATGCAAAATAATCTAATTTCACTCCCTGCAGCGTAATAAGGTTTGCTCGACTGCAGATTCTGCACCTGGACATAATTTGCACATAAGTCTAAATCAGCCCCTTAGATGTTTGGCATAATATATGATGTAGAAATGCAAGTTCTGCACCTTTGTTATGACATTGCGCATACTTTTACAGAAGGCAATTATGTGTCCAAATGTGTCAGCATTGTGAACAAGTGTTTGTGGGCAAGCTTATATTTCAAGTGAATATGCTGCCTGTTTTGTACCGAATCCAATATAAAATACTCTTACTAACCTACAAGGCCATCAACAAAGCTGCACCAACATACATCTCCTCTCTTGTCTCAAAATATCTCCCAACTCGGCAACTCCGTTCTACACAAGATCCCCGGTTACAGGACTTTTTTCGGGTTTCACCCACTCTATGGAATTCTCTCCCTCGCACAGTAAGACTCTCCTCTGGTCTACAAACTTTCAAGCGTTCTCTGAAAACCTACCTCTTCAGACAAGCTTATAATATTCCTCAGCCACCCTCTTAACCTCGCTGCCTTTAGCCTGTTACACAATTTCACACAAGACAACTACCCCCGGACCAACATTGTTGTGCGACGGGATCATTTAGCTTATGAGTCACCTTTACCTTTGCAGTCTGGCTGGGCCAAAATGCAAAATGTAGACTTAACCTCATGTGTCAATCTCCCATTGTTACATAGATTGTAAGCTTGCGAGCAGGGCCTTCTCACCTCTGTCTGTTTTACCCAGTTTGTCTATTGGTTTATTATGTTTGTCCCCAATTGTAAAGTGCTACGGAATATGTTGGCGCTATATAAATAAATGATGATGATGATGATGATGATGAAGTGAACAATGAGTGTTTCAGTGGATCAGACAGAACAGAAGTTTAATTAGATAGGTGCAAGGGGAGATTAGAAGACAAACTGTAACACAGGTCCTTACATTGTAAGAGGTCTCAGAGCACATTTTTGTGCCACTCAACTCCTCAGTGCAAATAAAGTGCTTGGCAAAAGTTGTTTGAGCTATAAGGCAATGTAATCACAATATTAACATTTGCAAATCTAACCATGGAAAAAAAGACAAGTTTTTTTTTATCATTTTCTTAACAATGTTAAATAAAGGTATGTTAATAATATATTAAATAAAGCGGTCAAAGACTAAGGGGTATATTTACTAAATTGCGGGTTTGAAAAAGTGCAGATGTTGCCTATAGCAACCAATCAGATTCTAGTTATCATTTATTTAGTACATTCTACAAAATGACAGCTAGAATCTGATTGGTTGCTATAGACAACATCCTCACTTTTTCAAATCCGCAGTGTAGTAAATATACCTCTAACTATGCCCCAATGAAGAATGTGGGCTATATATATATATGATCCAAGCCAGTGAGTATGGATATGCAACAGCCCTACAGAAATAAGAGCTGTATATATAAATAAATATATATATATATATATATATATATATATATATATATATATACATATATACCAAAAAAATATTTGATTCTCAGTGTACCCTGTACAGCGGCGCTCCTACCATCACTGCTTCTTACAGTGGCAGGCTGGAGGTGTGGCCAGCCTCACAGGCTCCTCAGACTGGGGATCTGGAGCTTGGCTGTGACATCATCACCTAGTGCCACTCCCCCTTTGTAACCCTGACATGGAGGAGCAGTAGCCTCATATAAAAAAAGTTGCTGGGGCCTCTGGTGAAGCTTCCCCATGCAAAGCCTACTTAACAAGGAAACGTACAAGTACCACCACAGTCCATTGATTGCTACCTCTATCTAATGCCGTTAACTGGGGGTGCCCATAAGAAAAAATGTTTTATTAGCAAAATAAAGCATTTTTTTCTATTGTTTTACATATTTTATTTTTATTTTTTTTGCACAAATCTAGAATTGGAAGCTCAAATCCGGGCTTCCATTTCCAGCACGCATGCGAAAGACTTCTCTTATCGCATCTAGCCAGTATCGCCGGTGATCTGAGCATTGCACAAAGGCAGTGATTTATGGATGGGTCTTGATAAATAAACCCTTAAGCCTGCTCCTGTGTTTAAAGAAGAACCTTATCCAAAATATTTTATTTTATGGAGCTTTCTCCGCAGTTTTTTAGCGAGCATTTAGCCCCAGCACCTCTGCTTATGCCTGGAGAATTTTAAATGTAAGCAAGACTACAGCCAGGTTGCCAACTGAAACTGATTGAACAGTTCTACTAGTTGAATGAAAGAGGGGGAGGTTAATTATAAAAATTAGAAACCAAAAAAAATCTCCTGGCTGAAATTTTCCTATAAAAATAATCTCTTCTTTTTCTTCATGATGTATTCAGCATCAGAGCGGAAACTGTGCTGGCCAAGCAATGGATATATAATATATATATATATATATATATATATAAAGTTAATAAAGAATGCTTTTAATGTAGACATTGGAGAACATACACACTTTGTTATATACGAGTTAGAACTTTATGGTTTATAACCGTAATAAACTTAGGACAAATGTAATACCCGGTTGGAAATTGTGCTATACTTTGGTCATTATTAGTTTATTATAAATTCAATAGTGGCAGTCAGTCCGCATCCACAAGTCATAACTACTCATATAAGCCTGCTGCCTCTGCTGTCTCTTTTCATGGCATTTATTGGACTATTGATAGATCTATAAGAGTTGATGGGCTATGCCTTTATTTTACTGAAACTAAATCTGTGAGCAGATAATAAGGCTAGAGATTTGTATATCAAATCAACACACCGTCATCAAAAAGAGGTGAAATTATTTATTAATACTGGATGTAGGTATTATAATAACAGTGAAAGCTCATTTCTTAATTATTTTATTGTTTTTCTTTTTGCTATTAACAGCTCATTTTCCTCAAATATAAATTATGCATAAGACAAACCGTGCAGGCAAAACATTAGTTTTCTCTTGCAAACTGTGGCAGAATTTTTACAGTCTTCAGAAGATGCCAAAATCACAGTTGTGTTTGTGATGCAGCTTGTTGAGGAAATGTTTCACACATCTTGCACACAGGAAAACAGGAATATACTGTTATTCATGCATTGCTTATATCTTACTTTATTATTTTTTATTTTCGAGATAAAGTCATATATACTAAGGGTTACGACCGTGGTAAAGTGCAGTCCTGCACAATAAATTATGTTTATAGGGAATTGGACGGATTTTTTGGTCAAGACCATCTGCTACGGTTGGGGAGGGGGGGGGGTGTGGGGGTTCGTGGGGCTTTTATTCAAAAGGAGAACTTCAAACCCATGTTTGCAGTTGTGGTTCTTAAAAATGTCAAAATACAATATTCCCTGTTCAAGCTCAGATGGCTACATTTTCTAATATTGGACAGTTTTTTCATTACTGTGTTTCATTTTGAAGTTTGCATGGAAGTTGTTAAAAATTGTATACTGTCAAATGTACTCATTTTGCTTAAATAAAGTTGAACATGATGGAACATAGTCTTAGTCTAATTTAAAGCTTGACAATTTATCTAAAATGTTTGAATATTTGAACTGTTCTTGAACCACTTTGAAACAATGCTAAGCAGCTGTAGAAGGGGTGTGTACAGGGGCATTCTCTACTTTTCAGACAGACCAGGGGGTATATTTACTAAACTGCGGGCTTGAAAAAGTGGAGATGTTGCCTATAGCAACCAATCAGATTCTAGCTGTCATTTTGCAGAATGTACTAAATAAATGACAGCTAGAATCTGATTGGTTGCTATAGGCAACATCTCCACTTTTTCAAACCCGCAGTTTAGTAAATCTAGTCCCAATTGTCTCAGTGTAAAAGCACCTCTGATGTGCCAGAGATTGGATCTCATCCCCATGCTTTTAATGGTATTCTTCTGGCACCTTTCACTTGCACTTCTATGGGAGAGTGCATTTCTAGGCGCACTTCAAACAATCTAAAACAATTATGTCACAAAAATTACATCACATCACTTTTCTGTGATATTACCTATAACTCCTTACTCTCAAAAATAAGTGAGAAATTAAACTTACCAGAGCAGTTTTGAAGTGAACTCCCTTGCCATAGTGTGACCAGCCCAGCCTATCATAGCCTGATACTGGTTGCGGTTTTAGTTGGGGGTTCAACACTGTTCCTCCCCCCACATTACTGATAATCAGCCCAGACTATAAGTGCTTAGATGCTTTTTTCTTGAGTTGGGGGGTATGATGGGGCATTCATCCAACTCCAACATGATCCCCTATATTTTTTCGTCTTTTTATTGTTTAAAGTGCACTTAAATGATGGTCAAACACATCGGGCTAGATTTACTAAGCTGCGGGTTTGAAAAAGTGGGGATGTTGCCTATAGCAACCAATCAGATTCTAGCTGTCATTTAGTAGAAGGTACTAAATAAATGAAGGCTAGAATCTGATTGGTTGCTATTGGCAACATCCCCACTTTTTTAAACCCGCAGCTTAGTAAATCTAGCCCATCATGTTTTAGGAGAAAAAGGAAACATCCATACCTAATTAAGGCCGCTCCAGTATATAATCATGGCCAGTATTTTGAACTAATGCTTTTACTTTTGTGCATTTCTCTCACAGACCCAAACTCTGTTAAATGTTACATAAAGTCACTGCAAGATCAGGGGGCCTGGTAAATACTGTTTTGGCCATGGTCACAGACTATGCAGCCTTAGCTTATTAATTCTGTCTTAAAAGTTCCTGAAACATTTGCATTTATAATGGATTGTTTAAGACAGTGTTTTAAGTTTAGATCTAACGAAAAAGTAACCACTAACTTGTGAATGTCATGGCTTTGCCATCACACTCTTGTAGTGTTAATATAAATGTATAAATCAGATTTAGCTTCACATTTTTCATTAGATCATTAGAAGGAGAGCTGAGCTCTCAGACGAGGTCCCTTGAGTTGGCTCTTGAGGCATTCTGAGTCACATATGAAATTACTTTTATATTATTGATAACTTGCCTACATTGCTATTGCCCAATGTAGC
The DNA here is from genome assembly GCF_038048845.1 of Mixophyes fleayi. Lineage (NCBI taxonomy): Eukaryota > Metazoa > Chordata > Amphibia > Anura > Limnodynastidae > Mixophyes > Mixophyes fleayi. The sequence goes on along the minus strand of NC_134405.1, from coordinate 87,592,303 downwards.
TGGGTGTACAATGTGCAATCAGTTATGTGTTGCATAGGTCACATACTATTCAACTGTGATATTTTCTTTACTCTATTGATGGCCTTTTGCTTTATTTTAGTGTATTTTGCGATTTTTTCCTTTGAATATCAAGAAGCACCTACAAAATACAAGACCCTGCCTATCCATATATATGTCTGGTGTCAATATCAGAAGGTCCAACTGCTATACAGGTGTTCTCTTCCTGATTTAGATCCTTCTAGCCATAGGTGGATTATAGAAAGAGTTGTTGAGTTGGTAGCAATGGATCTAGAAAGGAAAGGAGCTCTGAGCTACTCCAACCATTCCTAGCTGTGTATTTCCAGAAAAATAATAAAACTTAAAAACAAAAGCCATATAACTAAGTTTGTCAGAGTGCTGTGATGTATGCAAACTTTGCCATCATGTAGGGAGAATAAAAGGATGGGCAATATGTTTTGAAAGATTACCACCCATGTTCCAAGGTTAATCTACCACTGCTTTTAGCTAGAGATCTTATCAACTCTTAGGGCTAGATTTACTAAGCTGCGGGTTTGAAAAAGTAGGGATGTTGCCTATAGCAACCAATTAGATTCTAGCTATCATTTTGTAGAAGGTACTAAATCAATGAAAGCTAGAATCTGATTGGTTGCTATAGGCAACATCCCCACTTTTTCAAACCCGCAGCTTAGTGAATCTAGCCCTTAGTTGGAATTTGTTCTCCATTTGCATAGTAAACATTACTAGGTACCTTACACCTATCTGTGTATTGCACTGGGTCGCATTCTTTGGCCTCTATAGAGAGGACCAGATTTCTGAGGGAAACTGTTATTCATCCACTGACCCTTTGTAAAGCCAAGTACACACTGCCTAATTTTCCACCAACTTCTTATGCCGATCGATTTAACATCCGATCGATGGTCTGATCGCTCAGTCCAAGGACTGCATACAGACTAGCCTCATTTTAGACGATAAATGGAAGAGTGACCATCCCGGTAGCGAATTTTACAGCCATGTTGTCGTAAACAATTATTTCAATTTCGTACACACTGAAGCGATATTTGCGAGTCATGTAATGATATACCAAAGACATTAGCATAAAGGGGCAGAGCTTTCACTATAGTTAACACCCAAAAACGCACAATGCTCCATTCTATCAGGAATCATCGCTGATTGGTTCACAGCAGAAACCAACGCATATGTGTGAGTGTATAAAATTACCGAGGAGCCTGTGTGACGCCGAGGAGCAGGTGTCTGTGGGGGTTGATGCAATGGAGGCGGAGATGGTGCTAAATGGTGTTAAAAGAGTAAGGCTAATGAGCCCATGAGAGGTCGAGATGATGGTAAAAGTACTGGACCACTGGAGACTGGTGCGAATTCGTAGAAACATAAAAAAAGTGAATGCCACGTGTAGTGTAACAGTTTGAAGGAGTTTATTTATTTCATTTTAATTTAACATGAAGCAATGTAAAAGCTAGATTTGTAACATAGGTTGTTTTTTCAGAACGAAGAATTAACGTTGATAAGAGCAGCTTAGATTTCACTGATACCACTAATGTTACACCTGATATCAAACAAGAAAAACTGATGTCGAATACGGACATATGAAACAAGTTATGTAAGAAGGCATTTAAATGAACAAGTGTAGGCAACACAATGCTTTGGGCACATACCTGTACCGTTATAATAACCAAAATGGCGCCTGTTTTACAGAACCTATGCAGGTTAAGCCCGCTATTGTTGCGATTGTACTACAGGAACCACAACATAAACTGATCTCGAGCAGTGTGCAAGGTGAGCAAATGGGACTATTTCTGGTGTTGTATAAAACCTTTTGTTAACTTTATTGCAGATAAAGAATTTTAAACATTTTTTATTTCCTTGTTTCCTAGATACCATCGTCATATCCGCTGAAAAATCTGAGGGGGAAAAATAAAGTTGTAAAGCTCAATGATTACTTTAAAGAAATAACAGAGATTATAAGTGACGTCAAGAAAAAAATTAAAAAGCTTGTGAAGAATTTTATTGAAATGTCTATGCGGTTTTGAACGGTTCTGCCACAAACCACTAGCACCTTTAAAGTATAGCACTATTTTTATAACTTTTAATATTCTGCACTAAATACTTTTGCAAATTTTTCTGCAATAAATCTGTTGCATTAACACTGTGTGGTTTATTCTAGGTATGTTACAAATATTAGTTAATAAAGGTTACTAAAGGTTAATATTAGTTTATAAAGTTTGTAAGTGTAATCGTTTATACAGGTATAAGTTTAGAAAGGGTAAATATGAATAGGTTGCCAATATAGATGTAAAGGGTTGGTATAACACTACACTTTATTAAACTGGCTGCCATATGCTAGATGCATCAAGGCAGTAGACTACTGCTATTGCTATTCCGTTACAATCATCTAATTAACAAGTCAGTGATGTGCGGACTCCGCACCACGTGGAACAGGTACAGGCATCTGAAATTTTCATACACACGCCCCCAACGGAGCCCCAGCTCGAGGAAGTATCGGAGGATTATCGTGGATCGATTGTAAATTTATACACACTACACGATGGAAAGGTGATTGGAACGAAAATATTGAACAGTACGACCAACTAATTGAGGCAACAATCGTCCATTTGGGCAGACTTTCGACCATCGTGTCACTACACACACTGACCCGACTTTCGAACGAGCGGTCGTATGTCGGTGGGTTGAGGCAATTATAGGACGAAAAACCTGTAGCGTGTACCCAGCTTTACTGATAGGATGGGGAACAAATAACCCATTTAGCTTTGAGGCCAAATGAGTCACTACATAATAATTGCAAAGATCTTAATCAATGACATTACATGATAAACCAATATAATGCTGTAGGTTGTTCTCTGAATTGGCAAGGATATTTCAATCCACAGAATTAAGCCATAATGTGGATTATTTCTGTTAATTACTGTTACCATCAGGAATAAATAACTGTGCCTACAGCAATCATAGCAGAATAGAAAGACGGAGGAGTAAGTGTGTTCCAGTTAATATCATAACATTTAAGGAATCATGTGTTTACATTTATTACACCCACACTACTGTATCCAGATGTACGCGACACACCTGACTCATACTTGCAAGAAACATACTCCTATTATAAGTTTCCATTGTATATGTAGATTGTCTGCTGTTCCCAACACATCCTGCTGTGCCTACATTCTCATTCCCACCTATTCTCTGTAATCATACAACCTTTATCTCAACTTCTTATAACAAATACAAACTTTGGTTGCCAAATAAATAGAAATAAGGAACAGTTTACAGCCGTGTGCAGTCTACTAAAGACATGTAAATGTGCAGTATAACTGCAGTAGACTTTGATTTCACTGGTAGTATTATTTATTAAAAATTTATGTCAGACTCGTATAGAAGGTAAAAAAAAAAAGATCATAATAACCAATGAACTAGTTAATTGTGAATAGGAAACATTATTTCCACTGGTGACACAGTGGAACTACTAACCTTACAGGAGCCTTATATTAATTGCCCAAATGGTTAGCACTTCTGCCTTGCAGCACTGGGGTCATGAGTTCAATTCCCGACCATGACCTTATCTGTGAAGACTTTGTATGTGCTCCCCGTGTTTGCGTGGGTTTCCTCCGGGTGCTCCGGTTTCCTCCCACACTCTAAAAACATTCTGGTAGGTTAATTGGCTGCTAACAAATTGACCCTAATCTGTCTGTGTGTGTCTGTCTGTGTGTGTGTGCGTATTAGGGATTTTGGACTGTAAGCCCCAATGGGGCAGGGACTGATGTGAATGAGTTCTCTGTACAGCGCTGCGGAATTAGTGGCGCTATATAAATAAATGGTGATGATGATGATGATACCAGGCACACATCATTCTAAATCAATGGTCGGAAACAGTCGGTTTGGTGAGCCTACACCTTTGGACCCAGCTGAGTGGCCTGTAGTTGAGGTATGCCAATGGCTATTTGCAGCTGTTTGAGTTTGACCAGGATGAGAAAGTTGTACTGCAATGTGATACTCATCTTCTGAGAGAAGATGAGGATGAATATTTACTCTTGTCTAATACTCAAAGGCAGGGCTGTAAATAGGGCGATGCGGCTGGTGTGAACATCCAAGGCTGGGAAAAGTCACTACTCCACTCCTGTAATCGGGCTGTCTGCTCTGTAAGGCTTCACAACTGCATCAGCTCACGCAGTATAGCTTTCAGGACCTTCAGAAGACCCCAGCCAGTCCCTCATCACACACAGAGGCTCAAGGGTGCTATGCAGGAACACCATGAGGTCAGTTCATAGCTGCATAATTTAATATTTATGCCAATTTATGCCAAAGCATCATTCTAATCTTTCCACCAAAGCACGTGGTGGTGCGTCCAGTGCGAGCCACTGTCGGAGGAAGGTTTAAGGGGCTGGGAGTAGAAGAGAAGGGGGAACTTTCTTTGTGGTACATCACTATTTGGTATATAAATACTATAAAACAAAATCATTAATTATATATAATCATAATTATGAATTATAATTATCATGGTTGGTGGGGGAAATAGGCCTTTTTATTAAATGTGAGTACTATTAATTTAATATCGGGGGGAGGTGGAATGATCTATATGTTAATGGGAATGCTATTAATTTAATGTTGGGGCTGGTTCGGAGGAAGGCGGCTAATTTATGAAATGTAAACGATATTACAATAATAACGACTGATAAGGGGGAAGGAGGTCTAATTATTAAATGTGGGTGCAATTAATTTAATCAGGGCTATATGTGAGAAATAGGCATATTTATTAAATGCTAGTGCTATTGAGTTAATACTGAGGATGATGAAAAGAGGCCTGTGTTTTAGACAAAAACAAGCTATTAATTTAATGTCCAGCTGGTTGGTGGGGAGGCCTAGAGTGTTTACTTATTGCTCTGCTTTCCAGCACATGAATAGTAACTATCACTTTTTCAAACAGGCATCAGGATTCCAGGATTTGGCAAAGCAGCAGCTGAGTTAAAATACCAACAGCGACACCAGGTATTCAAACTTGTAAGGTAGGACAGTGCAGCATAGGGTGGAAGAAATGTCTTGCGCTTGTAAAGGGCTAGACACGTCCACACCGCAGAGTGGCTTATCCTCATCTGGTGGTGTGCTGCTATGAGCTCTGGGATGCTGTGAATTGACGCTATTTGTCGGTAGAAATAGAATGCAAATGCAACTTTGTTTGCAAAATATGGAAAATTTGCTGCAAAGCGAATTTTGGGGGCATACATACAGTTTCTATTTAACTACAAAGACCAGGATTGAGAGACATCAAGCTGCAGGTTTGAAAAGTGGAGATGTTGCCTATAGCAACCAATCAGATTCTAGCTGTCATTTTGTAGAATGTACTAAATAAATGATAACTACTGGCTGTTTTTTCATGTAGCACACAAATACTTGATAGCTTATTTGTACACTAAGATTTAAAGTTGATATTTCTGCGCTACATGAAAAAACAGTCAGTATTTAACTTATGTACTAAACAGAATACTAAATTGCACCCCTTGCATTGTAACATGGTTTTGTCCAGGAGACTGAAATAAGAAACTTCTTAATTTAAGTTCCTTAATGAATCAGGCTCTAGAATCTGATTGGTTGCTATTGGCAACATCTCCACTTTTTCAAACTTGCAGCTTGATAAATTTAATCCCTGGCCTGAAGTGTTCTAACTCAATCACACCTCAGAGAAAAATTATTTGACCGTCATCTCGTCAGCTTTGTTCTTAGACTATAAATTCAGCAAGTACAGTGGGCAATGGTATTGTGCGGAATTACAAAGACAAACAAAAAGGAAAACTCGATTCTATTGTCGGAATGTCACACCTCTGCAAATGGCCTATTCCACTGTGAAACGTGATGTGTGTGAAGTTTTGCCACAACTTAATTTATCTCTGTACCATTTAAGATAAAAACTGTTGCGTCTTAAACTACATCACGATATTGCTAATGTATATTATCAATCTTTGACATGGCAAGAGTTTAAGGACAGGAACTGTGCACTAATATAAATCATCTGCGGCACTAAATACACAAATTGAGAAAATAATCTTCAGAGCAGTATCAAACCCAACAACATCCTGCAGCTTCTTCTCTAGATTTAATGGTATCCGCTCAGAAGCAATAAAAAGGATATAGTCCATTAGGCAAGAACAAATTTTCTTCCATAATTTTATCTTTGTTTAATTGAATATTTAATTAGAATGAATCTGAAATTAATTTTTGTATGCATATTTCGTACAGAATGAGGCTCACAATTCAGAAGCAGGGTTAGCTATGCCACTTATTAGTGTGCTGATTAAGGCTATGCTTTTATTTACAGCTTTGTGGTAGGAAAGATAATTTACATTTTCATTCATAATGTTATTGCTACTGTTGCGTTGAAAGTTACATAAATATGTTAAAGGTGAAACATACAGGAGTAGATGACTGCTAACAGAGCCAGGTTAATGGGAGGGCACAGTGGACACAATGAGAGAAATGGAGGTGGCAACAATGGAAAAGGCGTGGAGAGGGCAGCAAAGAGACAGACAAGAAGGGGATAGCAATGAGAAAGACATTGAGAGGGCAGCAAAAAGAGAGACATCAGAGGGGAAGCAATGAGAGAGATATGGAGGGGGCAGCAATGAGAGAGACATGGAGATGGGAGCAATGAGAATGGCATGGAGGGGGCAATGAGAGATACATTGAAGGGCAAGCAATAGGAGAGAAAAAAGGGGCACCAGTGACAGAGACATTGAAGGGGCAGTAAATTGAGAGACATGGAGGGGGAAATGAGAGAGTCACTGTGGGGGCAGCAATGAGAGAGACATGGAAGGGGCAGTAATGAGAGAGACATGGAGGGGGCAGAAATGAGAGTGATATGGAGGGGGCAGCAATGAGAGAGTCGCGGAGTGGAAGCGATAAGCGAGAGAAAAGGGGCAGAAATGACAGATACATGGAGATGGCAGCAATGAGAGCAGCAAAGAGGGGGCAATGAGAGAGACATGGAATGGAAGCAATGAGAAAGACATAGAGGGGTAGCAATGAGAGAGACATGGAGGGAGGCAGCAATGAGAGAGACATGGAGATGGGAGCAATGAGAATGGCATGGAGGGGGCAATGAGAGATACATTGAAGGGCAAGCTATAAGAGAGAAAAAAGGGGCAGCAGTGACAGAGACATTGAAGGGGCAGTAAATTGAGAGACATGGAGGGGGAAATGAGAGAGTCACTGTGGGGGCAGCAATGAGAGAGACATGGAAGGGCAGCAATCAGAGAGTCATGGAGTGGAAGCAATAAGAGAGAGAAAAGGGGCAGCAATGACAGAGACATTGAAGGGGCAGTAATGAGAGAGACATGGAGGGGGCAGAAATGAGAGTGATATGGAGGGGGCAGCAATGAGAGAGTCGCGGAGTGGAAGCGATAAGCGAGACAAAAGGGGCAGAAATGACAGATACATGGAGATGGCAGCAATGAGAGCAGCAAAGAGGGGGCAATGAGAGAGACATGGAATGGAAGCAATGAGAAAGACATAGAGGGGTAGCAATGAGAGAGACATGGAGGGAGGCAGCAATGAGAGAGACATGGAATGGAAGCAATGAGAAAGACATAGAGGGGTAGCAATGAGAGAGACATGGAGGGAGGCAGCAATGAGAGAGAGACATGTAGATGGCAGCAATGAGAGAGACATGTAGATGGCAGCAATGAGAGAGACATGGAGGGAGGCAGCAATGAGAGAGAGAGACATGTAGATGGCAGCAATGAGAGAGACATGTAGATGGCAGCAATGAGAGAGAGACATGTAGATGGCAGCAATGAGAGAGACATGTAGATGGCAGCAATGAGAGAGACATGTAGATGGCAGCAATGAGAGAGAGACATGTAGATGGCAGCAATGAGAGAGACATGTAGATGGCAGCAATGAGAGAGACATGGAGGGAGGCAGCAATGAGAGAGACATGTAGATGGCAGCAATGAGAGAGACATGTAGATGGCAGCAATGAGAGAGAGACATGTAGATGGCAGCAATGAGAGAGACATGTAGATGGCAGCAATGAGAGAGACATGGAGGGAGGCAGCAATGAGAGAGAGACATGTAGATGGCAGCAATGAGAGAGACATGTAGATGGCAGCAATGAGAGAGAGACATGTAGATGGCAGCAATGAGAGAGACATGTAGATGGCAGCAATGAGAGAGACATGTAGATGGCAGCAATGAGAGAGAGACATGTAGATGGCAGCAATGAGAAAGACATGTAGATGGCAGCAATGAGAGAGACATGGAGGGAGGCAGCAATGAGAGAGAGACATGTAGATGGCAGCAATGAGAGAGACATGTAGATGGCAGCAATGAGAGAGAGACATGTAGATGGCAGCAATGAGAGAGACATGTAGATGGCAGCAATGAGAGAGACATGTAGATGGCAGCAATGAGAGAGAGACATGTAGATGGCAGCAATGAGAGAGACATGTAGATGGCAGCAATGAGAGAGAGACATGTAGATGGCAGCAATGAGAGAGACATGTAGATGGCAGCAATGAGAGAGACATGTAGATGGCAGCAATGAGAGAGACATGTAGATGGCAGCAATGAGAGAGAGACATGTAGATGGCAGCAATGAGAGAGACATGTAGATGGCAGCAATGAGAGAGAGACATGTAGATGGCAGCAATGAGAGAGACATGTAGATGGCAGCAATGAGAGAGACATGTAGATGGCAGCAATGAGAGAGACATGTAGATGGCAGCAATGAGAGAGAGACATGTAGATGGCAGCAATGAGAGAGAGACATGTAGATGGCAGCAATGAGAGAGACATGTAGATGGCAGCAATGAGAGAGACATGTAGATGGCAGCAATGAGAGAGACATGTAGATGGCAGCAATGAGAGAGACATGTAGATGGCAGCAATGAGAGAGACATGTAGATGGCAGCAATGAGAGAGACATGTAGATGGCAGCAATGAGAGAGACATGGAGGGGGCCCTAACATTAATCATACACACTTTATAAATGTATACGAGGAATAAAAAATATCTTTAATTACAAGGATGTTTAGGTAATCCTAACCTTCACAACTAATACATAAAAAAGAAACATAACACACATGGAACATTCTTATTTATTAATAAAAGAAAATTGATACATGTTAAAAACTATTTCTGATTTCTAAATATGACATAAAATGTACTATACATGACTACGCATTTGTAAAAGTTGCCATGTTCAGTTCCCATATGAATACAAATTGACTTACCAGTGCATATATAACCCTATATATTTTTCTTTTATACATTATTTATGATATATATGTTGAAGGCTTTAATATTGTGCACTTACATAATGTTTATAATGTATTGCAGGTTTGCCACATCCTTCAAGCATGCTGGTATATGGAGGACCGGTGACAGTGGAGTCACAGGTCTTGTTGCTCCAGGCTTCTTACCATTTAAAAGCAGCACTTCTGGTAGTAATAGAAGTGAGAGGGTCATCTGACATTAGCACAGGAGTAAGTTAGCATTTGCACTGAGTTGCAGCTTGCCAGACTTAGTGCATATTGCAAGGCACAAGACAGCGTCTCCTTTCAGGTTGATGAATGTTTTTTTTCAAGCACTCTGCTCCCTAGTTATGAGAAGAGTGACCCGGTCAGGAGACGACTTTATGAAACCATAAAAAATGTATGTCACTTCGGACTCTCTAATGTCATGGAAAAAAAATAAAATAAAAATGCAGTGGAAAGATGGCAGAGTAATAACAAGTCTGTTTTTAAACCTGAAAATGGTTTTCACATTACTGCTGCATAACCAGACTCAGCCATCCATAGTGTCAACAAAACACACATCCTTTAGAAAATGTTTCTTTATTAATTTTCGAGAAATCCTAGGGACAATGAGCCATCTCAGACTGCTAAGGCTCAAGTGCTGAAAAGTATGCAGCATTTCTGTATATATTAAAAAATATCTAGTCAAGGTGGCTCTGACTTTTAAGTATGCAGAACAGCCAGACACGGAGAATTTTACTATAAAGCACAGAACTTTGAAAGAGACCTTTTATCTAATATTTTATAAGGCCCTTTCTATGTGTTATGAAGAATCAAAAAACAGAGAGGTTTGCCAGGTACACTTGGCCTGTGCCTTTGGTAGAATACTCTGGAGTTTACAGATAGTGGCATGTAGATTTTAACAAAGACTGTCCTCTGTAGGTCCATAATTTTGCATTCATTGAATGTCCTCATTTCTTTGCTGCTTTGATATGCATATCTCAGAGCAGTAATGCTTTTTTCTCCAGGATGTAACACATTTTTGAACTGATGTTAAAATGTTAATTTGGAATAAGGTTTATGACCTGCGGTGGAGAGGTTACAAGCTCCTCCATGATTAAGGTTCCGATCAGTCATGGGTGAAACACATAGACTTGACTTTGGTTCAGACATAATACAGCTGAAGTTCAGGGGAAATAAAGAATCTAGGTAAACCTTCTTTAATTCAGGTGTTAGATAATGCGGTACTAAAAGGTTTTATTTTGAGATTTAAAAGCATTCTAACCTCTGATGATGTATTTCCTTAATTGGGTCTAGTGCAGAGGATACCTTATGCAGGATATAGATATCTGGTATCTCTGGACAGGCTATGAACTAAATTAGGGCTTTGTGATTGCCTATCCTTTGCCTGTTCTCTTAAATATTTTGACCTTTTTGGACCTGCAATTGCCTTACGTAAACCACCCCCTGTTCCTAAATCATATTCTTCAGTCATTGTATTGTGATGGGATTATCAAACATGAATAAGGCTGGAAGAAGGACGTTTGAAGGAGACAAAGAGAATATTGAGCAGAGACATAAACAATGATACTCTAATGAATTGTAGGCTGTGCAGACAAAGTGTTACCAAAGTGCCGAATATTTACATTAGACATATACTTAGATCATTTAGACAAAAAGAAAGAGAAAATAAAAGTGGTCTTTCAAATTTCAGTTTAATACACCATTTGAATGCACAAATTTGTTCGGCTGCTTCTCCATCAAAATATAACTGGAAGGTGCAAAATAAATCTCACTAAAACTATAGTTTAGTCCAATGGCGAGCCAGCTCAAAGCTGGTGCAAAATGGATTGTTTGCAAAGTACATTGTTTACTCCTCCTCAAAACCCATTTGATTAAATCTAGGTGTACCTGTACAAACTGAGGCGCACAGTGCCAACACACAGGGCTTTTTCACCTCTGGGCCACTTGCGATCATTTTCTATAATAAACAACCATACCCATTAATGTATCTTTATGGAATCTCAAAAAGAGTGTTGTGACCAATGACAACCAATTAGAGTCTAACTATTTTTTCTAACTCCATTTAGACAATGAAAGGTAATATCTCATTGCTTGCAATGATTTACAACTGCTTTTTCCAGTCCTGCTGTTTTCAGGAATTCTGTAGCGTAGGTAGAGGCTACTTTGGTTCCCCAGGTGTTGTCGAACCACACATTTGAACAAGAACTGCCAGACAGATAGAGATTCTCAGTCTGTCAACTGAGTAAACTATTGCTGTTTGTTACTTAGCATGTGGGAGGTGGGGGCAGCATCTCCAATTCCTCGGGCTCAGAGAGTGTGGCGCTGGGCTGTCATATCATAGTGCCATACTTTCAGCATATTATAGACTTGGAGGCCCGGCAGCTGGCAGTTTCACTGGTAAGAAGTTGCTGGCTTTATTTCCATGTCAGTGGCCTGCGTTGAGTGCGGTGGCGCAGTGGGGTCATTAGAAACACTGAATGAGTAACAGTATGTTACTTTTAGTACATCTTTACCTTCAACACAGTGCTTGGCTTTATTAATCAAATTAAGGCATCATATAATTAACCCCAAGAGCTGGCACTCTTGTTGATTGGGATTTGCACTATGTCTCTCACTCTACTATTCTGTTTTCACACCACTTTCTCTTGCTATGTGCCATACTTTGCACTTTGGGTGGACTCAGTAGTTAGCTCTCATTCCTAACTTCTGGATGTCTCTCTGGGTGAGCATCTATGCTCATAACAATCACTTGCCTGACAAGTCAGCCTGAGGGAACCTGGCTAGAATTCCCATCTCGAGCACTCACCACCACTCACAGCAGTATCTCTGACTCCACTCACCATCTCTTATTTCCAGATTATTCTTCTCGGAACTCAAGCTTGCATTGGCACTTGATATTGTACCTCATGCTACCACTGGGGTCCAGAGCATTCCTCCCAGAACTTAAGCCAGCTCCAGCACTTGACATACCGATATAGTCATTATCTCTGAACCCAACTTAAATTGAAAGAAAACAGTGTCTCAAAGATAAGTTTCTCTTTACCGAGAAAGAGGAGGGATCTTTACCTTTCTAGCGAGACCTCCCTAGTACCCTTGAGCAGGTATATTAAATCTTAAATTCTCTAGTCCCACCATAACATGTCAAAGGTGAAATCTTCATGCATGTGTCATTAAGGGGTACTACTCACACATGCATGCAGGGGGTTGTTACATAAATAAAATTAATAATGTAAAACATAACTATTGTCAGCTGGAAGAAAAAAAGTGTATGGTGACCTACATATATATATGGAAGTTATATACCATTGCATACATTTTGCCTCTTTCCATATTTGGCATGCAGATTTGCAGGAACTTTTAGTGGTTTCAGTCTTAACCCCAACCACATCACAAAACATAGTCATAGGAGCCGATTCAATTCTGCCGCGAATAGCGCGACGTTAACAGTATTACCGTTAATACGGTAATTTTAGCCTGGATTTCATCTCGCAGCTCAGGGAGTCGCGAGTAAAAATCCACCATTGAAATTACCGTATTAAGGGCAATTATGCGCAGTTTTACCATATTAACGGTAAAACTACTAACGCCGCGTTATTCTCGGCAGAATTGAATTGGCCTCATAGAATGTTAAATCCACAAAATGCAAATTTTCCAAAACTCGAACTTTGTATCGCTGGAAGTTTGCACCTCTGCAAACTGTCACACTTCTCCTGGACACAATGCATCTTTCATCCATCTAGAAAGCTGTGAATCTCTTATTTAATTATATTATCATTATTATTATTATTATTATTATTATTATTACATAGGGTTGTTCCATGTCTGTCCATTGTCTGACTCCCTTGTACGTCCTGTCATGTATTGTGCTGCACTCTGTGTTAATAATAATAATATTAATAGTAGTAGTAGAAATAGTAGATACAAAAATCATCAAGATCAACTAAAATAAACATCAGTATCAGTTTTTTAGTTAAAAGTACTGAGATTTTGCTGCATATATGGAACCATGCACAACTAAGACTTCTTCCACCCAAGAGAATGTCTCTACACCTTTACCTCGTCTGGGGATTTGCCATGGTAGTGCCAAACGAAATCCCAGAATACCATGGATATAGCCATGTGAGATTCCCTTCATATTGTAGTCTCACAATGGAATGAAGAAAATAAAGAGAAAAATATTTATTTTTGCATTTTAAAATATTAAAAGAAAACAAACAACGGTTCATAACAGTATGTTAAGAAACAGTAACTGGAGTGCGCATGAGTTTTCCAGTTCTTATTGTAAAACAAATAACTAACAATAAGTAGTCCTATAATCATCTTGCCTACAAACTACTTCTGGAGTTAGAAGTTTGATGCATTCCTGCTCCTTTACTTGGAATTCTTAATTACAAAACAACTACTGAATAGTGGATACTGACAGCTCCTCTGAGTATCATTCTTTGCAGAACATGAATGATTAATGGAATTTTCCCAACACAGTTGAAGTTGTTTACTGATGGAATTAAGGCTGAAATTGGCAGGGTTCTGTTGGGAGAAATTTTACTATAATGTCACCAGACCTGCCAAGTTCACAAGATGAATAATAGGTGCAATTAGCATCATGGAAGAGAAATTCCAGGTTTCTATGCCATGTTGATTTACATTGAAAATATTATGTTTTTTATATATACATTTTAGTAAACTTTTTAACTGGGCAGGAGTTTAGACATTTTAATTTTTTAAAAAAAAGTTTATATAAGTTTTTTTCAGAATTTCGTTGTGACTTAAAATCTTTGTTGTAGATTGGAGCATAAACTTTCCAGTTTGCAGCTTTAATCTATGCATTAGTAGGCATTTTTAAAAAAACTTTATTTCAATAAAACAAAAAATGGCGAAAGGTTTTGAAAATACCATAAAAAGGTAGATTTTTGCTATTGACAAACAGGTGCAGCAAAAAATGTATACCTGTGTGTTAGCTACACCCGATGTGCATTGTTACTTATGTTGTTCAAAAGTGCAAATTTCACTAAACTATAGCAACCAATCACTAATTAGATTTATCTGTCTAGTTCAATTGATAAAATGAAAGCAAACGTCTGATTGGCTGCTATGGTTTTAGCAAAATGTTTACACATTTAAGGGTTTATTTATCATATGTAGAATGTGATATATACCAATCCCTGAAGCCGGCCTTAGCCATCTCCGGGAATCACCGCCAATTGCCTCTGCTGATTGCCTCCTATAGAATTTTATCCATTTAAAATTATTTTAAAATAGAACAATTTTTTTTTTATTTTCCTTTGAATCTGCTACTAGAAACCGGGGGGGTTCCAGTGCAGTTTGCTTGTGTGATCTGAAATTCTGGGTCACGCATGCACAGAAGGGACCTCAACTGGTCAGCGAAGAGGTACAATGTCGCTCAGGTGCCCCGGCGATATTCTAATGATAAACAGCAGTGATTTTTCTATTGCTGCTCAATACAGTAATATAAAATATCATCTTTCATTGCTTTTTATTTAAACTGACCCCTTAAGCAAAGTGAATAAGTGCCTGTGAGGTTAATGCCTTCCAACACAGCCATGAACTGTATGCAAGTAAATACTAGTATGATAGAAAGATAGATAGATAGATAGATAGATAGATAGATAGATAGATAGATAGATAGATAGATAGATAGTGCAAACATATATATTTGAAAATAAATAGTTATGTAAATGATTTTACTGTTAGGAGTTGTTAATTTATTTTGTTATCAAATAAAAGTTTTATGCACTCTGAAGTGGCCCTTTATTGCACATATATGTGTGTATACTGCTATTATTGAGATACGCCTGGATTTGTATATGGCTGGAACTACGCTCATGTTGCATGCACTTCTTAAAAATGCACCTTGCATTTGGACATAAATCCGCCCCTCAGTGTTTTAGATGCCCCCTAACCATTGGTGCCCTAGGCAGATGCCTAGGTTTATCTGATGGTAGCGCCGACCCTGACTGAGGGTCATTTGTAAAGAGCAGGATTTGAGTGGAATAACATTCTTACATGTCTGTGTATGGAGGGGTACAAGCCCCTATATCACTCATGATCCATCTGAGGAGCTGATTGGATTGATCGTAAGAGTCAAATGAAATTGTCCACAGTTTTGAAGTGGACAGGGATACAACTACAACTCAACAGCAGACAATGAGGTACTGATTTCATAAGAGGCAGTGACCTGTCCACTCATGTGATTATGTTAATGAGGAAAGGGCTGTGTTTAAGGGTAACATATTTGGTAGCAAGAGTAAAGAGGACAGATTATGCTACACATAGTGGATGCATACAAAATTATTCCAAGTGGATGCTGTACTGCTGTACTGTTTTATATCTATACATATATATATATATATATATATATATATATATATATATATATAAACATAGAAGATAGTTGGATCAAAATGGAGAACAGCTTACTTTTTGTATTGTTAAAATTGGACTGTTGTGGACTATTATATATATTTAGCTTACTGCACACTGATATATATTAAATATTCAATGGTTATTTTTGACAATTATACCACCTACCTAGTACACTAGCAAAGTATACTTAACATTACCTATACAGTAAAATGCTTTTTCTTTGCAAGTAGCTTCTAGGTAAAGATCCTTTGTTGCTTCAGCATTCAAACTTACAGATCTCAGCAGAAATTCATTATGTATTTATTATTGTTTATTTACATAGCACTAGCACATTATGCAGTGCTTTCAAAAGAATATTGATTCATTCGCATCAGTCCCTACCCCATTGGAACTTACAATCTAAATACCAGCCCTGCAGTGAGGTTAGGCATGTGTTTTGAACACATACATGCCCACGTTTAGAAAAAGGTAGTTTTTTACCTTATAGATTAAATTAGATTCAGTCTACTGCAGAGTTTATCTAACAAACTGAAAAAATAAAGCACGCTGTATAATTGGAAAAAATTACCCTTTTTGTCATTAATATATTTTAGTAGAAAAAGTTCCATAGAAGTGGACTAATCCTTAAATTTTACAATATACTTTGCTTCAAACACAATCGTTTGCTCTGTTTTCTCTGTAAATAAAACACATTTTAGGAATGTCAGACAGACTGTATGCCCACCTGTCTCACAAGACAAGACCAAGATAGTGGACTCAAAATGGAATTTAAACAAGAGCAACAGTTTCAAAATTGATCCTCAAAATATTCACTTTATTCAGCATTTGGCTGAAAAATGTTACACATTTCGCTGCCAGTATTTGTCATCAAGCATTCCTATTCCTAACTCAACCACAACACACGGCAGAATGAATTGACTGTCGTCATCCCACTTCTATTCATGTATTATAACTTCTGCAAAATGTGAATTTACAAAGACAATGCTCAACAGCGTTCCACAGAATGGAGAAGGAAAGACAGAGCTCGGAGATTATGGGCCTGAATGAACATATTATGTGTTTTTTTTAAAAAAACACGTAAATCGGGCATATGAATGATCATATTCAAGTTCAAGCGGATCTGAAGAAACGTCTCTTGTTGAATACAGGTCTAGATATGCTCTGCATATACAGCACTTGCTGTATTGAGACAGACACAACACACTGCTGGATACGTATAATACATACAGTATGTTCAATATAAAGTTCCAGCAGAACGCACACAAAAATAAATAAATATTCAATTACTGTCACCTGTTAATAGTATAGTCATTAATGAAAGATAATAGAAACATTTTTTTTGTTATCATTTTGTCCACCCATGAAATACATTTATTAGGATGTTATTAATGTCTACTGTACATAAAATGCATTTATACAGTTGTTCCTGCTTGCAAACACATGTTCTAGCATGCAAACATGACCGTCACCACTATCAGTTGGCATTTCTAGCTGGTGCAAGTGATACAATTGAAAAACACATACCTTAGAGATGCCCATAGCTTGAATCGCACGCCTCCCCGTTTCGGCCATGAAATTGTAGGTGTAATTTACATGTGAACATGAATTGTGTTCTGTGGTGTATGTATCTGTTTTGCCCATGTGTGGAGTGAAAAACGTAAAATACGGTACATTTTCTCATTTGTATTCTTTAATGATTCACTTTTCAGCTCTATTCTGCAGCATAACTTGACTAGCCACAACTTTGCTCATCCCTAATTGAATGGAACGAGGAGGAGGCATGACATTCTTGTATACAAATAATCAAATGCCAGGGTAATACCCTGCAAAACACGTATATTACTACATGCACTAATTCAGAAAACTACAGTTCCCCAGGGTGCCTCTGGGAAGTTCAATGCAAATTGTGTCAGTGATTTTGAGGTGGACAAACTGCTAGCGCCCCAGAATGCACTATAAGCATGCAGAGACAGTTAGACACTGTAACAAGTTGCAAAAGCCCACAAAATACAGACATTTTGGTGTCAGGATGTACTAGAAGGCCTCAGGAGATTCTTGGAGGAAAGGGGAGGAGCCAAAAATGGACCAGCTAGTGTGAGTGATGCTGTGTGACTGCTGGCTGGGATAATGTAGGATTTTCCCACAAAGAGCCACTGAATGCTATTGCTGAACTGTTGTCCTGAGGGATGTTTGCAGCAGTATGAAAAAGCCAGCTGTAATAGCCAGCTCAGAAGGAAGCATCTTTGCAGTACAGGAATAGGCCTAACTTGCCATTGCCCATGATATGTCAGCAGGACTCATATGAAGACAGATAAGTTTATGATTTATTTTGCTTTGCTATGTAAAAGTTATTGAAACAAGTGAGACAACAAACTGTGTTATTAAAACCTCTGACTAGGACTGTAATGTTGCTATTGAGAGGTTATGTTGCTGTCTGAAGGAAAAGTATATTCCAGCCAAATCTGCTCTATTTAAGTCATCTGCAAGCTGACTTAGTGTGCAAGGGACATGAAGAGAAATCATTTGTCACAAGTTTGTCTATATTGCATCAGAAGTTTGAATCTATTGTGAAGCTGCCTAAATGGTTGCTGATGAGAGAATTGCAAGTTGTTTAACTCTACTGTTGCTGGGACAGATCGATTACTGATTGCATCTTGTACAAGTAAATAAGCTTCATGTGTCAAGCTGAAAGGTCACTTTAACCTGTGGATTACAATTTACTCCCATGGGTTCTGTCTATTGTAAAATGACCCTAATCTACAGTTATTTCTGCTAAAGCATCTAACCCCAACAAGCTGGATGCATCCTTGTTACATCTCTACTGATTTTGTGTGATAAGTATTGTATCAATGCACTTAGGTGGAGATTCAATTCCTAGCGTTGTTCGAACAACGCTGGGATGCGAATTATTACCGTTAGTACAGTCATTTTAACACAGATTTCTGCTCACGGCTCAATTGAAATTGATCTCCACTTGAAACTCTATCATGATTGATATGTCTAGATAATCTGCTGCAGCAGCATTTAGTGTAATGATATAATTAACTCAGAAACCGGTTGTCTCTCAAAAGTATTTATCCAGTCAAACACATTTCACTGAAGCACAGTGGTTAAATATATTATTTAGTGACCTATGTGTTGTGGTGATTTATGTTTGTAACTTACTGATATTGTTGAACCAAGATTCCAAAAATGATATTCATTTTGTGACATTTTGAATAACATTGCATATTGATGGTACTGTGGCATTACTTCCCTACACTATTGCTACTTATCTGCTACTGTGGTAAAAACCTTACACCACGGGAAGGAGAATAAACCCTTTTAGCCCTGTATCTCTTGTTTCATTCCAACACTACTGGGGGGACCTTTGCATTTCTACTATACTAACGAGTCTGTAGAATACTTCATTACACTACTTCTGGGGTGTCAACCATACTCCCTGTTGTTCATCTACAGCACTTTGTAAAGTATACAGTATCTGATACTGTGCATAGACTGCCACATCATTTCAAATGATCAGCATTGATCAACAGCTGCTGTTGTAAAAACAAATTAACTACAACTACATAAAAAACCTTGCACCAAATACTTGTTAACAAAATAAAGCTACTTGACAAAAATAATTAGTTATTGAGTACTGTTCTAATCAATTTTTGAGACATGAGATTACGACAGGGCTCAACAAACCTTCAACATTGCGTTGTAAAGTAAACAATAGCAGGTATAAGAAAATAACATAATACCTTTCCTTCCTTAAACGTAAAATCGAACATATTGAAAATTTAGAATTGCTTTTAATTTAGTTTTAAATAAATATTCCGTAAAATATATAGGCATAGGTGGATATGAACTTCTTTGCATATGTAGAATAATTAAAGTGCTCCTGTCATTTATATATAGTGGAGGCAGCCATTTTGTATGACTAACAGCAACAACAATATAGGCTATCAAAATATTAGAAACTAACGACATCACTGAGGTAATTTGTGTCCATTTCATAGTTCATAGTGAATTGATAGGTCTAATACATATGGTTTAGTTTGCAACATGGTGTTGAAACAATTAGTGTATTTTTATACAAATGAAGTTTTATATAAGAGGAAGGTGGAGTACAGTTTGTCCTGCTGAGGTTAAGTTTAAAAACGGCTAAACTTTACAACATTCCCAGTTATATATAGGAAAATATTCCAGGAGTTTATGAGAAGTGTAAATACTGTGGGCCACTTTCTAAGCTGTAAAAAGTTTCACTCACACAGTTGCCACATATAATTGAGATGGTCCTGACGTGCCCTCGCTCTCATGATTAATATGAATGTGGCTAACATTTTTGGAGATGGTAAAGTACTATATTTGATGTGTTCACACTTCTGTACAGTGTGCCTCACAGTTGTATGTCTTTCACGCCTAGGCACACTTCTGTTTTGCACAAGTGTCTCCTGAGAGCTGAAGGTGGGCATACACCTTGAAGAGCGCTGGGTGGGTACACTGGGCAGGTCATACAGGTGTACTGGTGAAAAACCAAACTCTTTTGCATCGCGCTTTGTAAATGGCACCCGGTTATTTTCAGGGCCATATCCATGTTAGCTTTTTTTATTCATTAAAGTGTAGCAATCGCCTACTGGCAGTTGAGGCAGCCATTTTGAGGGCAGAATCAATATTCATATGGATAGCAACTAATCATTCTCTAGGAACCAGTTACATGAGACACAACGTCCTGCTTGTTTAAGTTATGTCACTAGTTTCTACTGGATTTGTCGGGTGTATATAGGTTCAGTTTACAAAATGACTCAGTGTGTAAGGGACAGGTACAATTTAAACCTCACCTTCACAATAGTTGTCACCATAATGGCATAAAACACAACTAAACATAAAAATATAATCACATGGAAATACCCATCAAGGTAAGTTACAGAGTGTCTGAAATAAATATTTGTTTTAAATAGACCATGTGGATATTATTTATATAATTTCTGTTGCAAAACACAATTATTAATATATAATTTATTTAAATAATGCCTATATAAGATAAAAATGTATAGTCAATGATTCATTTGCTATTCATTTCAAAACACATTCACAGTGAAGGGAACAAGTTAAATTACATGAGCAATGTCTTATCCTAATCCCTCAATAGCTGCTTCGGTACATTGTGGTGATGTAATACATGGTAGCAATCCTACAGCACTGTTAACACTCTGCCTTTGGGAGGGCTGTAAGTGGGTCTGACTAGAATCTTTCCCGAGGTACTTTGCACAGAGACCTGCAAATGCCTCAGTCTACAGCTCCAGTTTGCTTGTATTGCAACAGTGCTGAAATATGTTACAATCCTTATCATTAAAGGCTGGAATTTCACAGCCACACTCCTGGGAAAAACGCAGTTTCCCTCTCTCTTATTTGTGAAACTCTCAACACACAAACATATATATATACTCTGCTCCCAAAGTTGCCTGGTTTTAAAAATTTATAAATATTTACTGTTTTGCTCTATGCAGTCCTCTACGTGTGTGCTTGGCTACACAATTATCATATAGTGTGATATCTCTTAGAATTAGAGATGTTCACTGACCCCCGTGTTCTGGTTTTGGTTTTGGTTTTGGATCTGGATTAACTTTGTGCTTTGGTTTTGGTCTCGATTTTGGCAAAACCGCCCTCGTGTGTTTTGGTTTTGGTTTTGGATCTGTATTTTTTAGAAAAATAGCTAAAATCACATAATTTTGCTTGTTTTTTGTTGTTTGTTGCTACATTATTATTAAACTCAATAACACTAATTTCAAGTCATTTGCAGTAAATTTTGACCACCTCACAGGTCACAATATTATTTTTTACACTTTCAAACAAGGACTGCAGCAGTTCTTGCCAGTGATAAGAAGGCCATTGTCATGCCTAGGCATGAGACAAAAAAATCCACCTCTTATGTGTGGAATTATTTTTACCCAAATTATGACAACAGTTGTCTAGCAATTTGTAGCATTGTAAAACCACAGTCAGTAGAGGTAGGGACCTTAACCATCTAGGATCCTCATCCATGTTACGCCATTTGAAGCGAGTTCATGGAAAGCTCTTGGGAAAATCAGAAACTTATGGTAAAAAAAATAACAGCAAGCAGTCCAGCATCAGCTACCGCCCCTGTTAAACAATCCTTAGCAAGCATGAAAGCTGTCACCCAGTCGCAAAGCGGATCACAGATGCCATGGCAACTATGAAAGTATTAGATCTGCGTGCAATATCCACTATTAATGCAGCTAGTTTTAGACAGTTAATCAAGGTTTTGTGCCCCTGTTACCAAATTTCATCACTACACCATTTTAATAGAAAAACAATTCCTCACCTGTACCAGGAGGTCACAAAAAAGAAAGAAAATAATTGTGATACAAAATGCCATTCTACCCACTGTAACCACAGATATGGGAACAAGCGGAACTGAGAAAACTAAAGATTATATGACTGTGAGAGTCCACTGGGTTGGTAAATCACCTTCAGCAGCAGGAACAGCTGAAGCACCTAACAAACAATGCCAGATCTTTCAGAGGCAGGCTACTCTGTGTATCATCTGCTTCACTAAGAGGCATACCACTGACAACCTGTTTGTGGGCTGCACGTTGGCTTAGTGGTTAGCACTTCTGCCTCACAGCACTGGGGTCATGAGTTGGATTCCCAACCATGGCCTTATCTGTGTGGAGTTTGTATGTTTTATCCGTGTTTGCGTGGGTTAACTCCCATACTCCAAAAACATACTGGTAGGTTAATTTGCTGCTAACAAATTGACTCTAGTCTGCGTGTGTGTGTGTGTGTGTGTATGTTAGGGGATTTAGATTGTAAGCTCCAATGGGGCAGGGACTGATGTGAATGAGTTCTCTGTCCAGCGCTGCGGAATTAGTGGCGATATATAAAAAATAGATGATGATGAAAAACTAAGGGATGTCATTGCAACATGGCTAATCCTGCTTGGACTCTCCTGAGGATATGTGATTTCTGGTAACACCACCAATATTGTTAGAACATTACAGCCGGGGAAATTCCATCACATTCCCTGTTTTGCTCACACAATCAACTTGGTGGTACAGAACTTTTTAAAAAATGACAGTGACATGCAGGATATGCTGTCTGTGTGCCGAAGTATTTTGATTCATTTTCGGCATTCTGCAACAGCATGTAGGAGAATGCAGCAGCTGCAAGAAGAATAGAATTTGAGGGGGATTGTACTTTAGTCCAGCAAAGTAGTCACCTGTAAAGAGAGTGCAGACACTATTAGCTTGAGTCAAGTTATTCCCCTAATTAGACTTTTTGAGAAGCAGCTAGAGAAATTGAAGGAGGAAATGAAACAAAGCAAATCTGCTAACTATATTGGAATTGTAGATTAAGTACGTAATTCGCTTCGCCAGGATCCAAGAGTTATCAACATCTTGAAATCACTACATTTTGGCAACTGTGCTTGATCTTAGGTTTAAGAGCTATGTCTTCTCTTTCTTTCCAACTGACACAGATCTCAAGAGATACAATGAGCTCCTGGTCACCAGCGTGACAGCTCAAGTGGTACCTGACACAAAGACGTCTCCTCCTTCAGTTTCTCTGGCAACTGCTTCTAGGAAAAAACTAAGCTTTCCCAAGACACCCAGTGGTGATGCAGATGAGCCAGCACAACATTTTGCCATTTGGTCTGTTCTAAAATAATTGCCCAAAAATCGTGACAGCTCTGCCATAAAATGAACGACAAATTCCATGGGGAAGGCCATTCCCGACAATTACATCAAAGTACACAGACTTCATTGAAGGTGGATTCCAGAATTAGTATTATTTAATAATGATGTACACAATGATGAGAGTGAATATGATGACAGTGTTGATTGCAGGTGCTGAAATTTAGCTGAGAGAAGGGAGTTAGCTAATGCTGGTATGCTTGGTAATATTTTGGGTAGAATGGCATGTTGGCAATTTCTGTTTCAGCATCGAACTCTGTCACCTCTCCTGTTTCTGAGTGATTAGCAATGGAGCAATGGAGCTCTCCTCTTTGTATGTAACCTATTTAACACCATACAATTTGACTGCAAATTCAGAAGACCAAGCCTGCCAGCCCTAGTATTTGTATTTCAGCAATGACAATTAGCAATGAAGCAATGGAGCTCTCCTCTTTATGTGTTACCTATATCACACAGTACATTATGGGACTGCAGATTTAGAAGACCAAGCCTGCCAGACCTATTAATTCTTTTCTATTTCAGCAATGACAATTAGCAATTGAGCAATGGAGCTCTACTGAATTCACTGTAGACTTTGAAGAACACTGCTACCCCCTCCTCTTTCTATTCTACCTATGACGCTACCCAACTGCTCTACAGACTGCCAAGAACTGTGCTACCCCTTTTGTGTCCCTCTGTGAAATGGCGCTGGATCGCTGTGGAGGACGGTACTTATAGAATCCAAAACTCGCGAGATCCAACGACGTAACAATGACGTTTTGCCTCGTTTTCAATTCCGAGGGCACGCAAAAGTACCGAGCCAGCTCGGCTCGGTACTCAGATCTGCTAAGTTCGGGTGTATTCGGTCCCTCGGGGAACCAAGCCTGAGCATCTCTACTTAGAATTAAAAATGCTTTGATATGGGATTGCAATATTGTAAGTATACCTGTTACACATGCACAAGGTCATTTCCTAAGCGATCCTTTTACAATTTTCTTGTGCTGTGTTCCAAACAGAATGGTAAATAAGTAAAGTTACAGTCTAATAATGCAGGTTGGAGTCATCCTTATCTCATGTTATGTGTATTGTCTACACAGACAGCAAAGTAATACAGACGACAAACATAAACACAATTCAAAAAATGATGTTGTGAAGGAAAGTGTAATATATTAAAGGCTGGGAAGACACTGTCTCAGGTGTTGTACCAGAATATGCCAGTGTCATGCTCGTCAAACCATTGGACGATTACTCATGCTTTGTAGATGGGGCATTGTCTTCCTGGAAGACACCTCTAAACGTCATGAAGCAAATGCTGCAAGATGTGGTGAAGATGATCTATTAATTTGCAATTAGCATTGTCTTTTTCGCTTAAGGGAATAACAGCACTCAAACAATGCCACCAAAATATGCCCTACAGCATTATGGAGCCACCAGAGCACTTTGCTGTTAGAAACAAGCTCTCAGGGCTGTAGAATTCTTTAGGTTGGTGCCATATGTGCACTTTTCCCTTTATTGAGAACATGGTGAAAGATAATTCATCTGACTATATCACCTTCCTCTGCTTGGTAACCCATTGTCTTGGCACTGAATTGCCAAATGTGTATAACCCTGTGTCACTGTGTGTAGTGTGTGGTGCAAAGGTTACACAGTGCACCTCCTTCTCAAGCGATGGCTAGCTGATGGGGCATGGGTGTAAATGACCAGGGGGTCCCTGCATATGCAGGTATTTTACTACAAAGTCTCTTTGTAAGAAATAGGACTCGGGTGATGTCACTTTGTGGTGCAGTGCAATAACAGTCAGAATAATTTGGGCACCAGACTATCTGTATCACAAAATGAATTCTTTATTTACACTGCTCATCCTAGAGCACGATAATCATAATGCTTGCCGTAATACAGAAATATATACAGCTCCTTACTCTCTCCAGTACAATTCCTAATGACCAATATGAATTTGGTTGAAAGCATTTCTCCTTACTCCTCCTTCACAGTTCTTAATATTATCTAAGACAGTTCACATGTCTCTTACACTCAAGTACTCCATACTTCACTGCAGTTCACCCCTTCTCTGCAGAGGCTTACACATGGATGATAACAGGCAGGCAGCTTCTTCTCAATGCAGTTCTGACACACACTGTGTAACTCTCCACTGCAGCTCACCCCTCCTCTGTGGGGATGATTTCTCCTTTGGGCTCTGACACATTTCTCCAGAGGCGCACGCAGGGGGGTTCTGGGTCTCCAGAAACCCCTCCCCTCCGCTAACTAAGTGCCCCACATAGCGGCACTGTACTATACAGCAGCCGCGGCGCCGTCAAAGAAGTGTCCGTGGCGGTGCTGTATTGTATACAGCACCGCCGCGGATGCCTCTTTGACAGCGCTGTGGCTGCTGTATAGTACAGAGCTGCCGAAACGGAGCTGCTCTTCTTTTTTTTTTTTTTTTTTGGGTGCGGGGGAAATCCCCCCTTACAATCCTGCGTGCGCCCCTGTTCTCTGTGTACTCTCAGCCTCTCTCCTTATAGCCTGCCACAGAAAAAAGCACACTTTATTATTTTCTTGAGATTGCTGCTTTAAAATTAATGAAGCACATGTTTCTGAAGGGACAGTAGGTCATCATCATCATCATCAACATTTATTTATATAGCGCCAGCAAATTCCGTAGCACTTTACAATTGGGAACAAACATTAATAAGACAATACTGGGTAATACATACAGACAGAGAGGTAAGAGAACCCTGCTCGAAAGCTTACAATCTATAGGACAATGGGAGTTAGAAACACAAGGGCATGTGCTACATCATATTGCACAATGGACCAGCCTGACTGCAAAGGTAAAAGTACTGAGTGGGCTATGTGTGTTGCAATGTTGGTCAGAAGGTTGTTGTCTTGCGTTAGCAGTGTAGAGGATGGTAATATTGTAATCTAGGGAAATTAAGATGATGGTTGAGGAATATCATAACCTTGTCTGAAGAGGTGGGTTTTCAGTGAATGCTTGAAGGTTTGAAGACTAGAGGAAAGTCTTACTGAGCATGGGAGGGAATTCCACAAAGTAGGTGCAGCCCGGAAAAAATCCTATAACCGGGAATGGGAGGATGTGATGAGAGTTGAGGAGAGACGTAGATCTTGTGCAGAACGGAGGTGTCGAGTAGGGAGATATTTCTAGACAAGTGAGGAAATGTATGGCGGTGCAATTTTGTTGATGGCCTTGTATGTTAGTAGAAGAATTTTATATTGGATTCGTTAAAAATACAGGCAGCCAATGTAGAGACTGACAGAGTGGCTCAGCAGAGGAATAACGGTTTGTAAGGAAAATCAGTCTAGCCGCTGCGTGCAAAATAGATTGTAGGGGTTCAAGCCTGACTTTGGGAAGACCAGTAAGGAGGGAATTGCAATAGTCGATGCGGGAGATGATGAGTGCATGAATTAATGTTTTTGCGGTGTCTTGTGTCAGATATGTGCGTATTCTGGAAATGTTCTTTAGGTGTATGTAACAGGAGTTCTTTTCTTAGGGCCGGATCCAAAACCAAAATGTCTCTGGTTCAAATTATACCAGTATAGAAAGAAATACATCAAGTGAAAATCAATTAACATAAAATACCAAATATATCACTCTGTTACATTTTTACATTTCTAAAGCGATTTGCTAAGCATTTTGGGAGTTGTAGTTTAATCTATAGTGTTGCCAGCTCTTGGCCAAAAAGCTAATATACACTGTTGCTATAATCACATCAGCAGATGACAAAAAAGTATGTTTGATTCATTGGCTTCTAACTTGTGAGACATAAGTAAAATGCATTTGCTTGTCATGGTGCTGTGCAGGTCTTTTTGGCACATAATCCCCATGAGTACGTGTCAAAAGCAAGGCTGACTGAGAAGTGATCATAAAATGAGAAAGCCCTTATTGCACCATTAAGTTAAAGTTTTATCTTCCATTGTCTCCAGGAGAAGTCATTATTACTAGAATGGGCATTAGGTCACTGTGAGAACAGACGCCGATTTTATCTGACACTGCAACATTGTAGAATTGACAGCTTTGGCCTACTGAACCTGCGCTACGGCTTTAAAATGTCTCAGCAATCAAGGATGAGTTTGAAAGTTGACGGAACACTCATTTATTCATGTAGAAAATTAGGTCTCTTTCAAAGTTCATGTCTCCCATCAAGCGTGCAACAGATCAACACTAAGACTGCTCTGTAATACCGCATGAAACACAAAACTCTTTAAAAGATCATTTCACATTTTTAATACTCCCTGTGCTTGTTTCATTGTGCATGGTGTCTCTTTTCTCTCTCCTGAGATGTTATCCTGGCATAAATCTATACCCTACAGAACAAATTCCTACTTTTCTATAGTCATCCCAGTCCGACGGACCTGTAAAACGTTGCAGAGTTTGTATGACAGATTACACTTGAGTGGTTGCATTTGAATCTCCATTGCTTGGGAAGTAATGGAATTATATTGCAATCACAGTTCACTGGTCCTTAACGTTCCAAGGCAAAATAAAAACAAAATAAAGTATCTGTGATATAGAAGCACACATATATGCAGTTTTTTAAGATCCCTACATCAGCACTAGAAGCAAAACTCCAGATGAAGAGCCTGAGGATACAAATTCAGGATGACAAAATAAATGTCTTTGAATGCAAGAGGTGACTGGGCACAAATTATACAATGATGGCCAAAGATAAACACGTAGTAGAACAGCTAAAAGATCATGCATAACCAGGTCAGACCAGAAGATCACTCTTCTACTCATCAGAAACTGTTTGACTACTGAATCGGTTATTTAGGGCTTGGGGTACAATCATTTTATTTGTTTGTTTTGTGGCTTTTTTCGGCTTTTTTGTGGAGTAGACTCTCTGTTTTCCTGCTTATTTTCCTTATTCTTTCTTGCCATTTTCTGCTTTGTTTTTCTCATGAATTCAATCTAATATGAACAATGTAATGAATCCATTATTCCGCAACAGTCCAGTTTCTGCCAGAAACACCTTAGCTAAGTTTGAACAGATCCGGTTTAGGTGGAATAGTTCTCTTTCTTGCTTTGGGTGTGGATGGTGTCACTTCTACATTCTCAGGCATTCCTTTGTTTTCACTTCAAATTTGCTGGTTTATTGTTTTATGCTATGTATCTTCTATGTGAAAAGTTATAATCTGCTGTAATGATTTTTAATTTATTTGTCTTATCGCAAAAACGAATAAAAGAAAATTGATTAAATAAAATATCAACAGTGTAAATAAACAGTAACAAACAAAAAATGCA
Organism: Mixophyes fleayi; assembly: GCF_038048845.1. NCBI lineage: Eukaryota > Metazoa > Chordata > Amphibia > Anura > Limnodynastidae > Mixophyes > Mixophyes fleayi. The sequence goes on along the minus strand of NC_134405.1, from coordinate 87,563,708 downwards.
AAGGCACAGGACAGGACTCAAAGCAAAGAAATGCTAAGCAATTGTGTACTGCACCGTAGACTGTTTTATAGCCACACTGATCTGTGTTTAATATCAACATGACACACTTATGGAAAAAGTTGCAGTGTGTCCGGGACCATATGTTCCACAGACTTGTGTCCTTAATGTGTCACAGACATTCATACATTTTGGGATGTTTCCACTTTGCCATAGTAGATATTTGCAATGTACTGAACCTTATAATGTTATCATGCATGACTGATATTAATTTAGAGGTGAGTGAAACAATTCCACATTTATTGTGATTAAAAATGTTAACATGTTGTTATCAAGCCGCAAAACACACTCTAAAAATGTTATCCCAACAAAGCATTTCTTACAGTGTGAATCAGAGTTAAACGATCTATGGATCAATTTTACAAAATTGGAGCTTTCAGTCTTATTCTGCAAATGGACTAGTTCTGCAAGCAGCATTCATTCATCTCACTCGTGTTTGATGTCATTATGGACCTGATTCATTAAGGAACGGAAATGCTGATACGTGCCATATTTTGTGTTAAATTGCACTGTGCATTCCCAGATATGAACTATACGCCTGTGAATGCAAGTGTATGTGTCACGAACACACTCCCAGCTGCCGTGACTTTGGGGTGTTCGCTCTATGAGGTCACACACGATTCCAGCCCACAGTCTCTCTCTACCTATCACACAGGTTATAAACCTAATGAATCGCCCGCACACAGCGTTCTCACACCTCCACACACTTCAGGGTTGCCACCACCTATTGAAAACGGGCAATAGGACCCCAATATACTGTCCCACACTGGCACACAAGGCTTCTGGGTACCCACAGACTAGCAAGATCCACACCAGCGAACAAAGGGTTAACCTTTTACACCTCCAGACTGTTACACAAATGTAAATCCAAGCACACACTAAGCTTGGTAATCAAATGTATCAACAAATCACACACTTGCATTCAAAGGGTTAACTTGGTCGAGCTTTTTCTTCTTAACAGGCTAATGGATTCGTTAGAGTATCTGGGACGCAACATTTTAAATTATAGATTTAATACACAAAAGTACAGGGCATTCAGATATAAAAAATAATTAATAAACAATTAATAGATTGACACAATGTTACACAAGCAAAACAGTTTAAAATAAAAAGGATTAGATTCAGAGTATAACTTACATCAAAGTGGTATATTCTGGCCAAGGCAAATTGGCTTGGAAGATGGACAGCTTATCAATGTGAATTGATTTACCAAAGTCTGACAATTTGCTGTAACTGGTCTCAGCCTTTTAAAGACACTTACACATCTCTTCCTACCCCCAGGGGGTTGTGGCCTGTGACACTTTTTCAATCACTATTTGCATGTTGCCTGATTTACTAACCAATTCTACTATGTGATCTAACTTTTCTCTGGAGCGCCACATGGATCCAGTTTTATGCCTAATAAATTCCCTATGAACTCATCCATATTTTAATATCAAACTTGCCCCGGTACAGTGTAAACGTGGAGCTTATACTCATTTCCTTAACTTCTCTGTGGGGCAGAATTCTGAATTTGACATATGAGTTGCCCTTCATCCTGCTATGGAGGAATATGTGGTTCATCGCTACTTTTATTGATTTTAAGTGGCATATTTTAAAACTGAATTCTATTTGTCTATATAAAGTATAGGCAAGTTTGCAGATGGGCTCTGCGGTCCAGACACCATTCTGAGCGGTCCCTAAAATTCTATTCAGGTACCAAACTCCATCCCAAGCCAGGCTATATCTCACAGCTCCGCCCCAAGCCAGGGGCTCTTTGAAGCTGTCACAGTTGACACTCATATCTTCTCACACTGGAGTGTGCAAAGCCATCAAATCAGATTTTCTGTCTTTGCATTTTACACTTTAATAGCTCAATTTATCAATGGATTCATTTGATTTAACATATTTACACTGCAGTTATGATTTTACGCCTTATCATCCACAATTATGTGATGGGTTAACCCTTATAAATAACTGTAAGCAATTCATCTTTGAACACAAAGGACCCTTCCAATAGCTTATGATTTCTTGGACAGAATGAGGAGAGGATGGTGCATATACACGTAGTCAATGTACAGTAAGAGCGTGCCAAGCTCTAGCGCATGTAGCCGCATCCGATTCAAGCTTTGGGCATCTCTAATGTATATATTATTCAGTCGTATCACTTTCACCAGCTACAGGACAGATGCAAGTGCTGAGTGATAGAGATGACGATCGTGTATGCATGTTAGAACACGTGTTTGCAATCAAGAGCAACTGTAAAAATGCATTTTATGTACAGTAAATAACATAACATTCTTTAAAATTTATTTTATTGGGGGGGATAAAAAAACAATTTTTTTTTTAAAAAAAATTCATTAATGACTATATTATTAAAAGGTGACAAAAATTGAATATGTCTTTTCCTGTGTGTTCTGCTGAGACTTTATATTACACATATATATTGTACGCACCCTGCATTGTGTTGTGTCTGTTTCAAAATGGCAAGTGCCGTTTATGCAGAATGTATCTAGACCCGTATTCAACAAGAGACATTTCTTCAGATCCACTGGTAGTTGAATACTGACGTGCGCATGCCCAAATTACATGTGTTTTAAATAAAACTCACAATACGTTCATTTTGTGTTCCTTAATGAATCAGGCTCTATATATAATAACTTCTTAATGTCATCAGTGTAGCCACCAATAACTTCAAATATTTTAAGGATTTAAAGAACGGGATACATTATATATATATTTATATATATATATATATATATATATATATATATATATACATATAAATATATATATCTAATATATAAATGCTTAGTGGCGTCTGTGTGTGTGTGGAAAAAAAAAAACAAGTTGCAGCGCCACCTGCTGGGCAGAGTTATACACTAACCTACTAAATTCTTAGTGTGTGTGGGAAAAAAAATTCAAAAAGGGCTGAAATTTGGTAGGGCTCAAACTCCTTTTCGTGAGGTAATTTTACCTCATGAACACACATGTGTAGAGGCGTGCGTTAGTGTGTGTGTGTGTGTGTGTGTGTAAAAAACTATTTTCTCAGAAAGGGCTCATCCAATTGACCTGAAATTTGGTATACTGACATTATTTGACAAAAAAATTAGAATAGTCAAGTCAGTTAACTTCCATCATCCCCCCTTCCCCCCGTGGGAGGGGTAGTAAAGGCTAAATTTACGAGTTGAGGGGTCAAACTCATTTTCATGAGGTAATTTTACCTCATGAACACACATTAAAAAGGCCGCTTGCGTCGGGAAGTAACGATCTTCCCCTGAGGAGGCCTGGGCTAGGCCCAAATGCATGACAAGAACCTTTTTAAGACCTTACGTAGCTTGATTTGACTAGAATGCATGAGTATCATGCACTGGTTAACGTGTATATATATATATATGTGTGTGTGTAATGTTTTTTTACAGTAAAAACAATTGTCGAAGTCGTATAATTGGATGAACAAAAGTATAATGGTTAATATTGTTTTACCGTGCGATCGCAATCAGTATGCCACGCTACACGTGGCATGGCACGATCACGCGGTAAAATATGCACGCACACTCTCGCACTCTATTATTTAGTTATTTATATATTTCATATTTATATTGGTTCCATTTCACAGTAATTTATGAGCAGATAGTATTTAGTTTATTATTAGTTTATATATTATGATTATATGTACACTTTAGTGTTATTTAAGGTTCAGGTCGCAGGAACTGTGTCATTTGTAATCCCCTATTAGTCAGCAGTTGTCCGATTCATTCGCCGAAGAGATCACACATTGCATACTCTAGTTATTGATGTTAGGGAATAAAATGATCAGAGTGATACCAACTGTAAAATGCTAATAGACTAATTGAAACTGGAGTCTTGGCGGGAAAGTCAGAGCACAACCCCTGGAGAGATGACCCCCACCTTTGGATATTTTGGTTTGAACTGGCTTATGACCTGCAGCACTCTGGACCTTCCTGATACCTGGACTAATAGAAGCAAGCCACACCATCTGCATTGTTTTAACTGTAACACTGAGTGTATATAATACAGCTCTCTACTGGTACCAAATGAGTCTTTTCTGACCACAATATTCTGGAGTGAAGTACTGTACGCTGGTACCAGTGGGAGCGCAGCTTAGCGAGCAAATGCGGGTGCGGTATATATGTATATTTTTGGTATTGGCTGTACTGTATTATAATTACCGTATTTTTCGCTCCATAAGATGCACTTTTTCCCCCAAAAAAAGTGGGGAAAAAAGTGTGTGCGTCTTATGGAGCGAATACTGCAAAAAAAAGCCGTCTAAACCGGAAGTTCCTTTTGATGTGAAGCAGGGAACCCAACAGAAGTAGGAACCTTTCTAGCACACCAAGTTCCGGACATCAGTAATAGCAGGTGCACCTGCTCTGTTATACGGCTCTGGAGTAACTTCACATGGGAGATAGAAGTGAGTGTCTCTGCTCTGTAACTGTGGATTAGATCTCTTCCTCTTGCGGAGGGTGTCCAGGACATAAGAATACCTGGTAAGGAACCATATTTATTATTTCTGCCGGAGGATCATCCTATTAATACCTACTGTGCAGGCAAGCTTCACCTTATTATTGAAAATCTCTCATAGGAGGCACATAATATATCCATAAGGAATGTTGCCTGTCATTTTGTTTCTGGGATCAAGTCTTATATGCTTTTTTAACTAATCTGGACTTTGCATGCATTCCAACATTATATCTGGATCCAGAGTTATAATGGATGTGTGACACCCGTTATCTATTCAGCATTTCTACTAATGGGGGACTGTATTGTTTATATCCGTTTTTACTTACATTACTAGACAGCACTGTATGAGATTTAGTTCAGAATATTTTTTTTCCTGTTTTCCTCCTCTAAAAACTAGGTGCGTCTTATGGTCAGGTGCGTCTTATGGAGCAAAAAATACGGTATGTATTGAACTGCTAAATTTTGCATCTGCTAAAATAAATTACTTTGTGCTTTGGAAACACAACACAAACGCTTAGACAATGCTTATTTGAAAACGATAGAATTACTTTAATACAATTAATGGTCTGTGGAATGCTTTTTGTTTTTTCAAATTCCCCACAAAAATAATGACATAGCGTAACGCACACTGTATTTTCCAACTTCTTAAACAAGTGCTAAATACATTACAGAACTCTGTTAAACTATGACAATCAGGTAAGGGGTTAAACACGTTTAATGTATTATTTTCTGATGACATGCCTTTCTGTCTCGGTTGCTGTGGGCAATCAATCTTGCAAGAGTTTCATGAGCAGTTGAGAATTTAAAAAACAGCTGTAATCTGCGGTCATTGACGGTAGTGTAGATTGTTTGCCAAACTATTACCATAACTGTCAGCTGAAATCAGAAAAATAATCTCATTGTGCCGGACAGATGCGTTTCCTGCATTATTGATATAGTCTCTCTGGAGGTAATAGCGAAATATAAAGCATTGTTCTATTTACAAAAGGAGATTGGCTGAGTCCTTGAGATTGAGAGCGAGGGACAGGCATTTATAGCAAGTAAGATATGGGCATCTCAACCGAAGTTATGTGCTAAGGTCAGGTGACCCTTATGGTCTGCAACAATACATCCTGGAGTTCAATTCATTGCTGGTTTGCAAAGTATTTCCACAATTCTCACCTTGAACATGCTACGATTACTTTTTAGTTAAAAAGGTATTTATACTGTAGTATTATTATTATTATTGTTGGGTATATAGTTTATGCATTTTACAGCTTAATTTATTTGCTTATTGTAAATATTATGCATTTTATCTGAGCCAATTAATAACAATAGTAATTGATTTCATAAGTACTACAGGGATGTTATGTTCAGGCCTTAGAACAACAATTGGGTTGTTACTTGATCCTGGAACCGATTTTCATAATTTATTGCAACATATTTTACATAGCTAAAACCCAAACCAGTATAGCTACAATAAAAAAAAATATTATATATATTATGTGGAGGGCCAGGGCTGACGGAACACAGTAGTTTCTGTAAGTGCGGCACAAAGGCACCACACTTACCAGTGTGCCCTGCCAGCACGGCTGTAACGAAAAATGTGCCGCAACGTGCCCCCTTGAATTCCAAGTCCCCACTTTTAACAAAGCAGGGATCAGAATAAGAGCAGTGATATATGGGAGCAGTGCATGTGCAGTGAAGCTCCAAAGGGGCTTCAATGTGCATATACAAGCCCCAGCAGGGAGATGTGGCCCTGTTCAAGGGAAGACCGACGATGGTGGCAGCAAACTTATTTGTGGATCCGGGTCGTGGCTCTCTGAGATCCAACTTGTGCTGAGTGAAATTTTCAAAACTGTTGCACAAAATAGTTGCTTCATGCAGCATTTATTCATGAAATGTCAAATGTCTCTCTAGCAGAATTTTGTCTTAAGTGTCCCGGTCCTACCTCTACCACACCACACAGCAGAATGAATTCACTGTCATCATACAAGCTCTTTGCATAGACTGTGAATGTACAAATACAGTACAGAAAGGCATTCTACAGATTGACAAAGGAAAAGTGGAACATGAAGGTTGAATTGCTGGAGCCTTGTATGTCTGTAGCCTGTTCTGCAACACAACTCAATATTTGTTGTCATTTCATCTCTAGAACCAAACAATCACCTTGATAATTAATAGTTTATTTCATTCAATATAGTTCCAAATAATAAATGAAGGTATTTTAATGTATGTGGCTGTGGGAAGAGTATGTTTTCTGCCATCATGTTCAGCCAAAATGCATGTTTATCTGCATCTACTAAGTGTGCCCTGGAAGTATTCAAAGAATGGACTTTATTGAGAGAGGGTCTGACACACTTTAATATTCCACCTGTTATGTGAACTGTATTGTTACACCTGTGATATCTGACAGTCAACTTGGTTTTAAACTTGCATGAGAAAGGCCCACATTCGATTGCACCAATCCCAGGGATATAAAGAGAAAGAAACTAGCCTGGGAGAACACTGAGCAAGAGGTAGGTGCACTTGTGATGAACAACCACAATTCATACACCTAAACACAGGTTTGTTTCATCGTTGGTGATTTAACTTATCTGAATGCAAACTGAATCCTAGGGCAGAGCCGTAGCTTAAAATTTTAGCACCTAGGGCAAGAAAGAAGAATGCCCCCCCCCCCTACCACTCAATTTTAAACAAATGAACCTAAATTATTCATAAACTGAGCCCCCCTGTAGCGTTGCGCCCTGGGCGGTCGCCCCCTATTGCACAGGCCCTAGTTACAGCCCTGCCTAGGGGTTCTATTACTTACAGCCTTGTGTTATATCTGTGTTACGTCCTTCTTTAAGCAATGTAACTAAAATTTATGATCAGAAAACTTTGATAGAATTCTATAACTATGTGGGAGGATATTTTTATAATTTGAAATATTATTACACATTTTCACATTCTATTCTAACATTTGTATAATTTTTAAGTATACACATACTGTCTAACGGCCATTATATTAAGCACATGGTATGTTATACCCATAAAATTTGCACCCTTTGCTTCTTTGTTGGAAAGAGAAACACACATACACACCTGTCACTTACTATGCAGCGCAGTGAAGTCCTGCTGATCATCTGGAAATAACAAACAGCTTAGAATGGGATTTTGTTTGTTGCCAGGCCTTGCCCTCTCTACTGTTACTTGAATCGTCCTGACATTAACCGCTTGGATCAGTGCCAGCTTGCAACGTTTGCATAGTCATAAAACCTGTCAAACTTATTTTACCCTACGTGTTTGTGATAAAAACAAGTGGCACAGTGCTGCAAGTATTTTACTTCGTCTCACCTGTTAAACCTATCGATTCACTTTAATTTGGAATTTCCAGCTATTTCCTGAGATTTCATAGTGTGGGGTTGACAGCTTTTGCCACAGTGAAAATGAGCCACGGGGGGATTGGATAAATTCTTAACATCAGCACCAGCTGGACGATTTGTGTGGGAGATTTTCTGGGAGTTTTTAAATAATTAAAACATTTTTTAAGAGGGAGTCCGAATTTCTAAGCAAGAAAGGGGTAGAATAAAACATTTTCAACGTTGGTACTATCGAGCTATTTAGCAGGTTGATATATTATTTTATTGCAGAGATTTAACTATTTAGTTACATTGTGGAACTGTGGAGTATTGTTTGTGGGTTTCATTAGCTGAGATTTATACTGTTTATTCAAGACAGACAAACTCACAACTGAAACTTTCATACATGAAGTGTGAAGGTGAAATGCTCTGTTAACATCATATCTTTCCTCCTGTTTTGGATACATTAAAAATGCCATAAAAAAAAAAAAAAAATTCAGGTAATTTTTTAAAAAATCTGTGTACGTGCAGTAAACGTTTTATGCGCCTATTTTTCTGCTTTGAGCATAGGTGCAGTTGGTGCACACCTACAGTCCACTTTTGGAGCTGCACACATTGTCACATTTTGTGGCAATATGGGTCAGGCTGGAAATGCTCATGGTAGAGAGAGAGTATTATTGTCACTTCAAAGACCAGCCTATTAATACCTTGGCCTCACCCCAAAGGCAGAACTACTATGGTTGCAAGGGGTGCTACAAGGCCCGAAGTTGGGTGGAAGGGTCCGTAGCAGCTGCACCCCCTTCGACTATGATAGTTCTGCTTTTGAGCAGTGCCATAGAAAGTATGAGGGTGCGGCCAGCAGAGGGGATAGGGACTGATGTTCCCGGGATCAGCAGGCTCCTCTGAGGGAGGAGCTCAGAAGCGCAGAGCAGGTGCTTCATGTAACAGAATGACTTCCACCGGGGCTTCCGTCAGAAATCGTGGGGCCCAGTACAAATGAAACTGGCAGGGCCCCTCCCAACTAATTTAAAGGGAAAAAAAATGCAGGTGGCCCAGTGACCCAGTCCAAGGTAGTCCACTACGGGACTCAGGGGGCATATGCGTCTCTGGATGCCGGGTCCTTGAAGACTTATGCGCACAGCGCCTCAGCACTTCAATCAAGGTGTGTTTAGTAAATTAGTCAGTGTAACAGCTCATGAGCAATGGAATGGATTGGAAAAAAAAGTGTTCCTTAGGAGTTAGGGGTGTGCACCGGCCACTTTTAGTGTTTTGGGTTTTGGGTTCTGATTAGCTTGAGGCTTTGGGTTCTGATTTGTTTTGCCAAAACACCTGACGAAAGGTTTTGGTTCTGATTTAGGGTTCTGATTTATTTTAAAAAAAGCATAAAAAGCACTAAAATCCAGTTTTTGGGTTTTTTTACACTCCTACGCTATTATTAACCTCAATAACATTCAATAACAATCATTTCCACTAATTTCCACTAATTTCCAGTCTATTCTGAACACCTCACACCTCACAATATTGTTTTTAGTCCAAAACGTTGCACCGAGGTAGCTTTCTGGACTGCGTAGTGGAATGGCCCCGGTACCCAATTTGGTAGCGGGGCCACAATACCTCCTCTAACTGGTCTGAATTCCACTGCACAGATGTCTGCTCCTACCTCCTCCAACTGGTTTAAATTCCACTGCACAGATGGCGGACGTCTAACACCAACATAGCTGTTAAGGCCGCAGTTCCTCTTTTTTGGGATTGCACAAACAATTAACATAGTAATAGAAATGGCAGTTCCTCTTTTTTGGAACTATAAAAACAAAGAACATAGTAATATAAATGGCAGTTCCTCTTTCTTGGAACTACAGAAACAAAGAACGTAGTAATAGAAATGGCAGTTCCTCTTTTTTGGAACTATAAAAACAAAGAACATAGTAATAGAACTGGCAGTTCCTATTTTTTGGGAACTACAGAAACAATGAATGTAGTAATAGAACTGGCAGTTCCTATTTTTTGGAACTACACAAACAATGACCGTAGTAATAGAACTGGCAGTTCCTATTTTTTGGAACTACAGAAAGAATGAACGTAGTAATAGAACTGGCAGTTCCTATTTTTTGGAACTACACAAACAATGACCATAGTAATAGAACTGGCAGTTCCTCTTTTTGGGAACTACAGAAACAATGAATGTAGTAATAGAACTGGCAGGTCCTATTTTTTGGAACTACAGAAATAATGAACATAGTAATAGAACTAGCAGTTCCTCTTTTTGGAAACTACAGAAACAATGAACGTAGTAATAGAACTGGCAGTTCCTATTTTTTGGAACTACAGAAATAATGAACGTAGTAATAGAAATGGCAGGTCCTCTTTTTTTGGACTGCAAGAATATATTGCTCTATAATATTTTTTATACTTTTTCAATTATTTTTTTATATTTTTTTAATCTTTTTTTTTTTAATATTTTTTAGAGATTTTTTTTTTTTTTAAAAGATTTTTGGCTGATTAACAAATTGCTATGGACTTATCAGAAACAAATACAGGACAAAAACACCACTGGACTCAGCAGCACAGACACTGGCCAAAGCACCACTGGAATCAGCAGGACAGAGCATTGGAAAAAGTACTACTGCACTCAGCAGGACAAAGCACCACTTGACTAAATAAATCAGCAGGACAGAGCACTGGACAAAGTACTAATGCACTCAGCAGGACAAAGCACCACTTTAGTAAAGTTATCAGCAGGACAGAGCACATCAACCTCCCTCTTCACTAACCCCAGGGAGAATGAAGATGGCGGCCGCGAGCAGGGCATTTATGAGATCCGAGTCTCGTAAGATCCGACGCGAGACTTGGATGTCATTGCCTCGGTTTGGCTTCATTTGCTCGGATCCCGTCGGATCCGCACTATTCGGGTGGGCTCGGATTAGCGAAATCCGAGCCCGCTCATCTCTATTAGGAACCCCTTTTTTCTAGTTCATTACGCTGACTGATTTACTCAACATACCTAGAGTAAAGTGCCGAGGCGCTGCGTGCATGCGCATAAGCTTTCACAGCACCCAGTATCCAGAGATGCATCTGTGCGGTGAGGAGAAGCGCCCAAGCGGAAGGACGAAAAACATGGACCAGGTTTCCTGGGCAACTATCCCAGCATACAGGTGACTTCTTCGAACACCTCTGTCCTGTACAAACAAACTACTGTTGAAAGGTACTCTGCGTGTTTGTGAATAACCCACTTCCAAACTGTGCCTGATATACACCAGCCGCTGCTGCAAGGTACTCTGCGTGTTTGTGGATTCTATTACTACAAACTGTGCCTGTCACCCGTTTATTTGTAGAATTTACATTGGAACGGACAGTTGTTACCCCTTGCTATTCTATGCAACCAAATATGTCTTGGCATCACAGCCCACCAAGTGGATTACTTGACATAACAGATTTTTTTGGACTACATGCAAATTTTTTCTCCTATTGATTTGCAGCAAGACAGACATTTAGATTAATGCCAACATCTTTACTTGGTGGTTAACCAAAGTACACCAAATGTACCGATGAACTTGCCTGCTTTTTTATTGTTATCAGTGCACTGATTTATTTACTTGTATAACTAAATTCTATAATACATCTGATTTAATTAATATGGGTTTTGTTACCTTTATTTGCAATTTGGAACTGTATACACAATAACATTCACTGCACGCAAACACACTTATTTTGGGATCATCTATATATTGCCAATCTTGCGCCTGGAATTTAATTAACTAGCAACTAAGTAAAATTACTTGCCACATGTTGGTTGCTGCAGCCTCTCTGCTGCTTCTTCTGGCGGCAGGAACATCAGTGGGAAATCCATCACCTGACAGAAAGAGGATCACATGATCGCAGGGGCGGAGAAATCATTCCCCTACGATCACGACTGACAGCTGCCTGGCTGTCACAGGCAGATCACATGATCACGGGGGAATGATTGCTCTTCCCCTGTGATCGCATTCAACTGCCTGGCTGTCACAGTAACAGTCAAGCTGACGGCAACAGCGGGGACGCTGGGAACTGGAGGACAGCGGGCCCCCTGGTGAGCCCGGGCCCTGTACAAGAGTACCCCCCGTACCCCCCTGATGGCGGCCCTGACTGCGACCCCAGACCCCCAGAAATTATTCTATGAGGTATGGCAATTATGCCCCTATACTACAATTTTAACTTTCCAAATTTTTCCTAAAATACTGCTTGGTTAAGAGTAATTTACAGTATGCCCTAAATAATGAAAGGAAGAGGATATCAGGAATTACATGTTTCAAAACTGTATTTTTGAGTGTATTTATTATATTATTAAAAGTGCAATTTCAAATTTGCTTTAATAAGGTGCAAAAGGCATCCCACTAGAGATTTAGTCAGAGAACTAGTTTCTGCCACCTCCAGTGACATTTGTGGGCTGGAAACGGCTCTGCAGTCACCTGCAATCCACGGAACATCTTTCTAAATGCAACTTTTAAAAGCTCCTTCAGTTGTAATGAAATATCTCATTGTGGAAAAAACATCTTGTTTTGTATTAGGTGTAAAATAAAGCACATGAGTGTCCCATTATATTGGGAGCATTCATGTAAAAAAAATCCCAACCAGCATTCGAGCTGCACATTGGCTCTCTTGTAAATGACCTCCAGTTATTCCCATGGCACCACTCGCGTATTCATATTGATAGTAGTGAATTGTGTTGCCCACTTTCAAAATGCATCTCGATTTATTTTTATTTTTTAATTAAATTTTTGTTTCATCCAGTTATATAAAGTCCTGATCAACATATGAAAATCGCATATAAAGAATATACTACTTTATGACGTTTTTATACATTTTGGGGGGCATTTGAGTTTGACCATAGCTATAGCACATATTGCCTTCACTCTATAACTTGTAGAGAAATGGAAAAGCAGAAGATGAAGTGGGCGTGGTTAGAAAAACCTGTAAAAAAAGCCAAAATTTGAATGTTAGCAGCTGTACAGAGTATTCGAGTTCACCCTGCTCCTGCGTGTTCATGTAAAAATGGGAGTGGCTATTCCAAAAGCCAGCCTGAGCAACTAAATATGACGAATAGCACAGAATAATGATATAAGGCTCCACTCAAACTTAAGCCGCCTAACAGTTGAACCAAATTTACCTTTGATTTATGTCCTTGACAAGCATTCACTTAACTACTAAATAAAGACACAGGAGGCTTGCTTGGCAAAGAAAGGGCACAAGTGTATTGAATTAATACATTTTAGTGGTAGCACAGAAAAGCATAAGCCAATCAGATCCAAGTGATTCCTCATACCCAAGACGGTGGCAACCAAAACGCCGCCAGAGGCTTCTAGGCCGTGAATCCCACTCTCCCTCATTTGACTAAGTGGCTGAGACCATCACTGGTGAGTGCATATCCACTGAAAAATATTAATTCTTGCTGGGGGCTAGCTGAGCAGGGGGGCAGGGGGCATCTGCCCCCCAGGCAGGTCCCATAGTGGGCTACCTTGGTCTGGGTCACTGGGCTACATGTATTTTTTTTCCCTTTAAAATGTTCCTAATAGGCTGCTGAGCCAGCCAGCCAGGCAGCCGATGGCACCAAATGTAGGATCCTGGGTGGTTACACACCTTTGGGCCAATTACTAGCTCTCAGTTAACTGTTATGGAAATGTTGTGTTGTGGAAAGACCTCTATAAAACAATGCTCATAAATCCATTTCCACATATCCACATTTCTCTTTCCTATCAGCATCTATTGAGTGGTAGCTGTTGAGATATCCACTGCAGTAGAGAAAAAAAAAAGAAATACTTTGCTGCCTGATGAAATGTTTTAAATGCATAGGGTTCACCTTGGGGTTGGCTAGTGCTTAGATTTTATCCATTAATAACATGCGGGGTCTGATGCTTGGCTTCCCAAGGCATATAATATTCCTATTTCCAGGGGGGGGGGGATAGCTCTGCATATACCTGCAGTAAAGTGCACTTTGACATGGTACACACATGTGTATTTCAAGTGTCACTTTATTAGCTTAATTAGTTCTAACCAAAAAGAAACAGATTTGTACATAAGAGAACAATGTGCCAATAACAGTCATTTAAGTACACATGGCTGGTAATTGGTAGTTTCAAGGATCAACATGTTAACAACTGCAACCTCGGCATGAGCACAGTTTAGAAATACACCTCTCCAGAAGGTATTGTTGAATTTACAATTCCGATACCAATAAAACTGTTGGTAGCTTGAGCTGTCATCAAGCTAAATTGTGCAATGAATAATAACATGTGCAATTAATATTTGGTGTTTGTTAATTATTAGGCATTACTAGAGCACTCAGGAAAGCTGGGTCAGTTGTCTAGAGGGCAATGTAGAACACTAAGGGGCCTAGGGCCTGATTTATTAAGGATCTTAACTTCAGAAACTTATTTCAGTCTCCTGGACAAAATCATGTTACAATGCAAGGGGTGCAAATTAGCATTCTGTTTTGCACATAAGTTAAATTCTGACTGTTTTTTCATGTAGCACACAAATACTTGATAGCTTATTTGTACACTGAAATTTAAAGTTGATATTTGTGTGCTACATGAAAAAACAGTCAGTATTTAACTTATGTGCAAAACAGAATACTAATTTGCACCCCTTGCATTATAACATGGTTCTGTCCAGGAGACTGAAATAAGAAATTTCTGAAGTTAAGATCCTTAATGAATCAGGCCCCTAGTTATTAAGCTTTAAACCATACTTAAACAGCTATTTCTGCATGGTTTAGGCATTTTAAGTATCCTAGCTATCTAACAAAAGCCTAACGCAGGAAATATCATAAATATATCATGCATTAGGCTAAGTATCACATTAAACCTCAGTTCCCATAATTCTCAATGGGGATTGATAGCTTTTTGGAGCTTGACCCCCAATGACTAACCATCAGAAGATGATTTTCACTGTTCTGACCTATGGGGAGAGCATCACAGAAGAGGGATATTTGGGTCCCTCTCCATCATGCTTTCCCCTCTGTAAAATACCGAAAAGTACTCAGCACTGATACTGGAGTGATCGAATGCAGCGTCCAAGGATGATTTTTTAACAAATGGCCACATTATATCATCGCTTATCATTGCAATGAGATATGATAATTAATTTTAATAAATAGATCACTAACACTGGTATTATGGTAACAATGGTGGAATAAAATAAGAACAGGGCTTATTATCCATATTGATGTAAGTTTGTACTTCCAAGAGTGTAAAGATAAAGGTTGCCTGTGGACTAGAGAAGTACAATCATGGGTGTAGTCAGTTCCGGGCTGAGGCATGTATGTGCGCCATCACCAAGCCAGAAGGTATGTGGCCAGAGGGGTGGAAGAAAAGTAAAATAACTGCCCCAGTCACCTTACACAAGTGATTCTTTTCTCTTTCTAGCACAGTGTCAGAAAGCAAGAATCATCACTCACCTGACTGGGTCAGTAATTCCTTTTTCCTTTAAATGTATGGGACACATGGTGGGTTGAAGTGGAGGTAGGGCAGTGGAAAACACAAGATTTCTACAGGTGAGTTTCCATGCTATACTACCAGAATAGACATGACCTAGCATCATTGGCAGCATTGGCCATCATTTTACTCAGTGCGAGGCTGCTTTCCAACCCCTTCCCATCCACTTCAAATATACCAGCAATGCTGCTTGCACTACTGTTAGGTGCACACAGCTCACCCGCCTTTAACAAGCAGAGTAGTGTGAAGCAGGACATACCTCCCAACTGTCCTTGTGGAGGAGACAAAGTGCTTACTGACCAAGTTAGTGACCCAAAATGCTCACTGGCCCACCAGAATCAGAGCAGTTGGCAGACTGACCTGCTCTCTCCCACCTGTTCCTGCAGAGTTCACTACCTGTTGCTGAAGGGTGTCTTAAGCTCAGCTGCCGATTGTTCGGATCCTAGAATGTTAGGGGAGGGGTAGGAACATGAAATATGGAAAGCCTAGCAATGAGTGAACCCACTAGGCATCCAGCCCCAACCAGAACGTTAAAACAATAGTACCCAAGTTTAATAAATAGGTCTACTAACATGTAACCAGCTCCAACATTAAATTAATAGCATTCACATTTAATAACTAGACCTATATCCCCCCAATCTGCCTGACATTAAATAATACGTTTTCACATCTAATAAATCAAGCCACCTCCCAGCAGTGGCGGATTTTAATAATCAGTATTCACATTTAATAAATAACCCTGCTTCTCCTTAAAATCAGTCCAAAATTATTAGCCCCCAAACTACCCCAGCATTAAATAGTCCCCTCACCACAAATTAAATAAGTACTACCAATACCTATTATTTATTAAATGAAATAGCCCCCAACTATCACTCCACCAATAAATGAATATCTTGTACTGTTTAAGGACATTAAATTAATAGCCCATGCACCTCCAGCTATATTACATAAAGAGCCCTCCTTCTCTCCACACTTAACTTCTTCTCTGTCCACATCCACGGTTCTCTCAACCTTTACACAGTCTGGGCGTATAATATAGCTCATCTACTGAGATCTATTCCCAGAATTCAGAACAAGGCAAATGATACTGAGCACTCCATATGTACAGCACATACACACAACAACTACATCTAACACACTGAAGCAGAAATGTGGTACTGAGCTTGGTTGATATTAAAAATAGGAATATCACCAAGGTCACAATCTTTCAGGGAGATTTTAAAAAATGAGACTGTTGCCTTTACTTTCTATGTCAGTGGCTCAAATACTATAGAGCGAATTGAACTGGTATATTGGTATAATGCCATTCCGACACTTCTCCTACTGCTTTCATTGTAAAACTATAAAATACCTTATAAAACTTAAAAACGATACTAATATTATATACAGTATATATAGCACTTTTAGACATGAACTAATTCACATGTCTATCCTAATACAAACATGGTATAGAAGTAGTTTTCTTGAACATAGATAACTCAAAAGGTGGACACACAATTGATGGCGCACTGCAGAATTTGGGCCTTGGCAATTGCCATTCTTAATAACAGCATTTTTGGGGGCAGCTCAAATATGATTTTTCTGCTGTGCTTCCCAAAATGAAGCTTTTTATAGCTAACATCACACTATAGTCAAAGAGAATTAATGCAGTTCAGTAAGTCAGTTGTATTCTGTAACAAACTAATCCGCTTCTATTAAACTATCGCTTTGATTGGCATAATGCCAACAGATCCCATTAGCGCCGCCTCTGGTTGCCTGTATGCAGCATTTATCATTGATTTGTGACAGATTACTTCTTCAGTATTAGTAGAATACAATAGGATAGGTTGCACTACAATCCTCTTTGTCACATCTAGTAAAGTACACATGTGATTACGTTTCCCCACTCACTCTTTCTAATTTCAGCCTTTACCCCCTCTCTCACTGCCCCTATGCTACCAGTAGTGACTTGCATTTCAAGTTCAGTGGTAGACTTGGACGTCTTGGTTCTCCATAATCGCTGAGTTAGTTTATTTACCTGTCAGCTTCTTCTATTCTCTCTTTCCCTGCTCCTGTCAGCTGACACACATGTGACCTACTGAATCACACTGCAGTTCCATCGCGGTTAGTATTCAGGGTGCAGTGAGCAGTGTAGAGTCTGGGCCCCACTCCCCTAGTTTAGGTGAGGGACCCTCATGCAGTGGGTCCCCCCCGAACATCATCTTTGTCATCAGAGAAGTCCAGAACGCAGGATAAGGCAGATCTGAAATGACCCTTGGCACAATATTCTCTTGCAGCACATACATTATGTAAGGCTAGAGTGAGGAAAAAAACAGAAATAAGTTTTTAAAGCAAACTGTACCGAGTTACCAGGGCTGTGCGAGTGGGGCAATCGCCCAGAGCAGAAATTGGATTACAGTTGAGTGCTAGGGAGCGTCATTTTTCCTCCTTGACCCAGGCGCAAAAATTTCTAGTTAAGGCTCTGTTAGTTACCATTCAGCAACTCCAAGATATTAACACATTTTATGATCAGGTGAGATTAATGATTACAAGGCTCAGATAGGAACAGCCAATTAGTTGTGCATGGAGGAACTACCCAAAAATGAAAAATTGAGTGTGACACAATGTATGCACTGGATCATGAAATAATTTAATAAGTACATATCACTAAGGGTCTGATTCACTAAGGAACGTAAATGCCATATTTTGCTTAACATTGCTCTGCGCTTTCCCAGAACTGGATTATACACCAGTGAATGCAAGAACATCCAGTTAAACACAAAGCACCTTTCTGACAGCCTGCAATATTATGGGGCGGAACAAAGGAGGAAAGGGGCGTATACATGTAGTCAGTGAACAGTAAGGGGCGTGCCAAGCTCCAGCACACGCAAAAACGCCAAGTTTAAGCTTTGGACATCTCTAAAGTACGTTATTTTCTGACGTATCACTCGCACCAGCTACAGATCAGGTGTAAGTGCCGAGTGACAGTGATGACGGTCACTTATACATGCTAGAACATATGCTAGAACATATGACTGCAATCAGGTGCAACTGTAAAAATGCATTTTATATACAGTAGACATTAATAACATCCTAGTAAATATATTTTATGGGTGGGATGAAAAAACACCTTTTTATTCATTAATGACTATGGGCCTGATTCATTAAGGATCTTAACTTGAGAAACTTCTTATTTGAGTCTCCTGGACAAAACCATGTTACAATGCAAGGGGTGCAAATTAGTATTCTGTTTTGCACATAAGTTAAATACTGACTGTTTTTTCATGTAGCACACAAATATCAACTTTAAATGTCAGTGTACAAATAAGCTATCAAGTATTTGTGTGCTACATGAAAAAACAGTCAGTATTTAACTTATGTGCAAAACAGAAAACTAATTTCCACCCCTTGCATTGTAACATGGTTTGGTCCAGGAGACTGAAATAAGAAGTTTCTCAAATTAAGATCCTTAATGAATCAGGCCCTGTATTATTAACAGGAGACATTAATTGACTACCTTTTTGTTTCTGTGCGTGTTCCTTTAGATTCCACGTATGCATTGGGTGTAGCCTGTAGTGTACTGTGTCTGTCAGAGCAGAGCGTACCTAGACGCGTATTCAACATGAATGTGCGTATGCCCCAATTACGTGCATTTCAAAAAAACGCAATTTACGTTTGTTTGTATGCCATAATGAATCAGGCACTGAATGTGCTGTGCACTCATATATTATACAATTGATAAAATACATTTTGTAAGTATTTATTAACTGCATTAACAATCTCTCCAAGATTTAGTAAGAATTAGATTTGAACTATAAGAAATACCTTTCATTTAAAAAAAACAAAACAATGCACAATAAGCACTGCAGTCTTTTCCTACTTGGGCACGTGAATGTAGTGTAGGTATTTTAAATTGTCTCGCTACATTGACTTGACCTATTAATAGAGCATGATTTACCTTTAATTGTCTGTGGCCTTTATTCTCCATTTGTTCATGTGCAACATCTAGCATCTAAAGTCATTAAGATTCAACTCAACAAAATCCATTCTTGGGGAAAAAAAATGACTTCAAGTATCAGCAAATGGACCTGATACGATGCAGAAGGTTTCTGCTGTCAGCGAGTAACTGCAGGACCAAAACACATGTTCAAGATTTGACATTCTTTGGCATCTTGTAAATAGCCTGCATGAATCCATACCTAAAAACTGCCAACGCAAGCACAATTGCGCCCAAGTTTTCTAGTAAGTTAAGCAAGCACAGCAATGAGATGAGATGTGGTTGAATTGAATATAGAAACCTAAGGACCCTGAAACTGACCTTGAGATCACTTTAGCTAAAAAAAAATGTAGGCTGTTTTGCAGAATTTATGCTTTTTTTCCATTTTAAAACGCTCTGGCTTTATTTACCAGGCTTAATAAACACCTTATAGAAGGAAAAAGCTTTTCGTGCAGAAATATGCTACGTTGTATCAGAAAATGACTCATTTTTGATCAATTACGTTTTTGAGTACCTTATATTTTAAATACATTTGACTGTCTATTTAACTTATTCACAGTTTTGAATATGTTGAGCTTTCAAAAACAGTTATAGGGCCTGAGTCATTAAGGAAACTACGGCAAAAAAGGAGTAAATGTCCCCTGGGACAAACCATGTTACAATGCAAGGGGTACAAATTAGTTTATTATTTTCCATACAAGTTAAATACTGGCTGTTTTTCCATATAGCACACAAATACTTGATAGCTTTATTTTTACACTGAAATTGAAAGTTGATCTAGGACATGCCCTATCCCAGCTATAAATCTGTCCCTACATTTTAAATTTACCTCCCCCTCCAATGCAACATGGTTTTGACCAGGTGCAAAGGTACTCCTTTTTTATGCTTTGCTCTCCTTAATGACTCAGGCACATAGTGTTTTTGTTTGTTTGGAAAAAGAAGATAAAACACAAGTGCCATAGCAAGAAGGAATGCGGCAGTCACATTTGACTCCAGGCTCAGGGCCATTTGGGGATCTGGCTAGCCCTCATTTTTAATAACAGCTGAGTGGGTACAGCTTGATCTGACATGGCTTTAGTAAGCTAACACATCTGGATAGAGAAGGGAGAAGGAAGCTGTAAGAAATGTAAGTATGAAGGCAGAGTCAACGGGTATGTTAGAAGAGTAAAAATAAACATGCCCCCTATACCTGTACTTTCAAACAATTTGTGAGGATACCCGGGTTTTTAGAAACGAAGTTCATTAGGTCACCCGGCCCCCCTTTGTTCAGAAATCACACAAAGCAAGCAGGAGAACGAAAGATACAATGCTATCTCTATTTTTATACAGTAAAACAAGAGAATATTAAACTGCATACTTTAAACAATAGGCCAGCAGATCACCAGTGTCAATAGGAGTCCCAACAAGGTTCCTAACTCACCATGCAAAAGTTCCACAGGCAAAAGAGTCTGTCAACAGAAGATCCAGGGCGGTCAGCTCTCCACCTGTGTGGTGGGGCTCTAGGCATCAGTCTCCCCACTCCTGTGTGCCCACCAATTTACCCTGAACCTAGTGAGTATCTCCCGATGAAGTTAGGTGATGACAGGTCCTAAGATGGAGCAACACCTTGCTTCTCCAGGAAAAGGATAGCAATGGTCAACAGGTCTGCTGGTAGAGAACAGAAACTCTACACCAGTCAGCCCCAAACCTTCAGTCCTTAAAATGAATGGATATAAGGAGTGGCTCCTTATATCCATGCTCAAATTTCCACAGTGTTGTATCCTCCCCCAGGCAAACTCCTGGGTCTCTCTTTCTTAGTTTGGAGTGGGAGTGGTGATAAGCTGAACTTCCACAGTGCATCCCCTGCTTTGTTCCTGCCACAGTGTTTGGGCCAGTCCTGTGGAGAACAATGGGTAATACTTTATTTTCCCCACCTCCAGATCTTGGATAACACACAGTCCCTCCTGACATTAACCTTTTTCTTGCTGTATGTGTCAGAGCTTCCAGCTGACCCTTACTTCTGGTACCTTCCTTTTTACACTCCCACGTGTCCGCAATAAATTCTCCATTTGTCTGCCGGGCGCAATTTAAAAAATTGTCCTGCAGTGACAGTTCATATAATCCATGCGGATTGAAGGGCCGGTGGGACATTTTATTTCGCAGTGTGGCCCTTTATAAAGGAAATTACATTTTTAGGCACCTTTCTGCCAAGTTGGTGTTACGAGCCGTGGCGATCTGCATCTCATCCCTCCTGTTTGTGTCCCGGCTGTCATATCAACAGCTGGGACGTCACTTCTGGGTTCTAGGTCCCCGCCGCCACCATGGCAACGACCAGGACGCTCTCTTTGACAGCCGTCATTAGAAGCAGTCGGGAGCAGGTGCAGAATTTATTAATTATGTATGTTCAGCCTTAGGTGGCTGATTAAAAACATTTAGCTTCCCTAAATCTGATTGGACAGTCTGGGAATTTAAGGGAGGGAGGCCTTAGACCCTTCTGTGTATGACCCTTGGCTAGTTTATTGGACCGTGATTCATAGCTTATGTCAATAGCCGTTAGCCGTGACAGGGAAAAAATTATACTACAAAAGTGAAACATAAGATAAAGACAGTCCTGATGTCTCATTACTCTCATGAGAAGACACAAATGAGTCTGGAATAAGCAATATTTTAGGAGAAAATTTTTTTAAATCTGGAAATAATAAATATGGTGGCCTTTAAGTGCTAGTTAGCTGGACTATGTATCACAATACTTGGTCTCCTACTGGCTTGATATCAGTGCCAACCAGTAAAGAGTGAACCCATAGTTAACTAGTAATGCCACTAAAGCACCAAATATGCACCACTGGGCTAAGACTAAAGCCTTACTCATTTCTACCCAATACTATTAACATGGGTACAATCCTCATACCTTGGGAAATATCTTATATAACATGTAAGAGTTTTATCAAACAACTCACAAAGTGGCTATGGCACTCGTAACCCTGCACTGCTCAATATAACACACAACAGGGAAATATCCAATATTTAGCCAGCCAACAAGCTCCAAGCTTGATTGGTAGCACTTATCTCATATAGCTTTTGTCAGGACTCAGTCCCCGTCTCTGGTCCATGTTGGCTCCCTGGTTAGGTTGCTTACCTGAAGTCAGGAGGTAAGGGGCTCATACAATAGATATCAACCTTGTTCCACATAAGTAATGGTTTCTTCCTGGGATGAACCTGTTCAGTACTTTTAAGTAGAGATGGGCAGGCTCTGTACTCTGGAGCTAATTCGGAATCGAAATCGAGGCAAAACGTCATCGTGACATCGTCAGATATCGGAGCTCGGTTCTCACAATATTTGAAATCCATAAATACCCGCCTCCACAGCAATCCATCGCCATTTGACAGAGGGAGAGAGCAGGGTTAGGTCGCAGGCAGCATTAGAGCAGGGAGAGAGCAATTATTATATACATTATTCTTGCAATTATTATTGAAATTCTTCTAGCAATTCTTCTAGCAATTGTTATAGCAGGAAGAGAGGAGGATAGAGGAGGCATTTTTTGCAAACATTACCAACAGTTTGGGGTGTCATATTCCCTCCACCAGAAACTATTTTCAGGCTGCAGAAAGTCTTATCTAGCAGCACTATCTATTTAATATTTTGCACTACAAACTACCTTTGTCCATTTAATTTTATATTGTACAGTCTATGCAGGCTGCTTTCTTTCTATTTAACTACAAGTGGAGGGGGGGCTTATAGACAGCCACCAAACTACCTTTGTCAATTTCTTTTTATATTGCACAGTCTATGCAGGATGCTTTTTTGCTATTTAACTACAAGAGGAGGGGGGGGGGGGGTTATACAGACAGACACCAAACTGCCTTTGTCCATTTCTATTTTTATTGTACAGTCTATACCGGCTGAATTTTTTCTATTTTACTACAAGTGGAGGGGGGGGGCTATACAGATAGACACCAAACTGCCTTTGTCCATTTCTATTTTTATTGTACAGTCTATATCAGCTGAATTTTTTCTATTTTACTACAAGTGGAGGGGGGGCTGATGCAGACAGAAACCAAACTGCCTTTGTCCATTTCTTTATATATTTAACTATAAGTGTAGGGATTAAACTGTTTTTTTCATAATTTATTAGCTTTAGAATTACCTTACTTATCCAAGAAGCAGCACTAAATTAGGTTAATTTAGGCCAAAAAAAATGATTTTTAAACAAAATTGCAAAACAAAACCAAACAAAAACAAAACTAATATACGCAAGGGCGGTTTTGCCAAAACCAACACCCGAAGGTAATCCAGATCCAAAACCAAAACCAAAACACAGGGGTCAGTGACCATCTCTACTTTTAAGGGTGATCAGTGACCAACCACTGATGCACAAAATCCTGGTTACTTTTGTGGTCAATGAGCTGGACAGCTAGAGATTTGTAGTTTGTATGGATTGCAGTCTCAGGGTGGCTATAGGTTTGTTAGGGGAGAAATACGCGTTATAATCAAGGTGCACTTGAACATTACAAATGTACATTATGTTATGAAACAGGGGTAGTGCCTCCAACATTCTACCCTAGAAAAGGTGGTCCCAAGCTGGCTTAACCTTAATAGTTTCTGCCTGTCACCCCACTCTTTAGTATGAAGTTAAGTTTTTACTTATACCAAAAAGGTACTTTCTAGTACAGTGCATCTAACTGGTACTTGTTCATTTCCAGAAGGCCAGATATATGCAGTCCTCTGGAAATGAAGACCCCCGGTTTATGTAGGCACACTACTAACTTCTAATCTGTATAGCTCACTGAAGATGAATACATTGTAAAATAAAGTGTATATAACCAAATATTAGAGATGGGGAAGGGGTTAAATTTACAAATTAGACCATTTGGGTCTGTTGTGAATTTTTAAGTCTATAAAGCAGACTATATTGTACAGCAATAATAGACAAATATAAACTGGATGTATTAAAATTACTTTGTCTAGGTTCAATATTTCCACCATACTTTAAATGTAATATCATTTGTAGCATATTGTTTTTGAGAATTTCTTCTTAATGTGTTGAACTATATGTTCCAGCATGGCCTAACATCCGTTGATTCGCAGCTTCCAGCCGGACGGGTTTGGGCAACCTGAGGCTCTCCAGCTGCTGTGGACCAAAAAGTCCCAGTACATGCATTTTGCTGCCAGAGCATGCTGGGAGTTATAGTTCCACAATAATACAAGCATAACAGGTCGCCCAAGCCCGATCTAGAGGCACATAACACATAATGAATGTTTCAGGTTAATGAAACAGGACATGCTGGGATTTGTAGTTCTACTAGTGATGGAATGTTGAAGCAAACAAGTAATCTCATAATAATCTTCAAATTATATTTGAATCAATGTACATGCTGAAACTCAAAGCATGTGTGCTGCTAGGCGGTGTCATCTAATAAGAGGCATGGGGAAATGTAGTTAACAGAATGTCATATTCCAACTGGCAGTCTGCACGGGAGGCAGGTTTGCTTGGCATAGACGAGAGAATGCCCTGGCATGGAACGGTCGTTGACAATCTCCAGCATATGTCTGGAGAGGCGACATCGGCCTGCCCCATCAGGTAAGTGCCATCTCGCTGACTATTGCAGTGATAGATGGGATATTTACATCACAGTGACTGCTTGGAGAAGGGCCAAATCATCAACCAGCCAATGCAAGTAAACAGGTCAGTATGGCCAGGCCCTGTGTTAGACATAAAACAAAGAAACATAGAATTCATTAAAGTTCTGTATCAAACGCTGTATTCTTGTTCAATTAACATCCTCAGCTCTGATTCAGGATGAGTATTTTAATCCATTAGATTTCCCAACATTATTTTAACACTGCCTTTTTTGTAAAGCAGATGTGCGGACCAATATGCATAATTCAGCACGTAACTTAATGTGTCAAAATTCTATTGTTCTATAGATTGTAGGGATGTGCATCGGCCACTTTTGGTGTCTCGTGTTTTGTGTTTTGGATTCGGATTTGCTTGAGGTTTTGGGTTTGGATCTGTTTCGCAAAACACCTGACGAAAGGTTTTGGTTCGGATTTAAGGTTTTGGATTCGGATTTATTTTGAAAAAAACATAAAAAGTGTTAAAATCAAGTTTTTTGGTTTATTTTCACTCCTACGCTATTATTAACCTCAATAACATTCAATAACAATCATTTCCACTAATTCCCAGTCTATTCTGCAGAATCCGTGAACTTTGCAATATTGCAGTACCAATGGACTTATACTGCAGGATTGTTTTTGGATATTTTTTTTTAATTTCTTTTTTTTATAATTATTTTTTTTTTATTTTTTTTATAACTTTTTAAAAAAAAATTGTGCTGTGCTGTGTCCTTCTAAGGGCATTGTTATTTCCCCAGCACAGCACAGCACGAGATATAGCAGGACAGAGGACCACTTAACACAACCTCCCTCTACCCTGATCAATGCCCGAGTGAAGATGGCGGCGGCTAGCGGGGAATTTATAGGATACGAGTATCGCAAGATCCGACAGAGGGATTATGACTCAGAGCCTCGGTTTCAGTTTTGCAATTGGCGGGAATACCCGGATCTGTCTCGGATCCGGCTCGGATCGGCAACGTTCGGGTGGGCTCGGATTTCAGATATCCGAGCTCGCTCATCTCTAATAGATTGTAAACTTGCAAGCAGGGCCCTCTTACCTCTCTGTCTGTCTGTCTGTAAAATCCAGCCTCATTTTACTACTGTGCTGTTCTCAATTGTAAAGCATTAAAAAAACTCATAGCTCTTCCATACCAGAGTCCTTATGCTCCCATTTGGTATGCGTTAAAGGATAAGATCACCCTTGCAGACTTTTTTTAGGGGTTAAATGTGCAAAATGTCCGATTTAGTAAATATACCTGTTTTGTAAATATCCCAGTTATACACATTGCCAGAGGTTGTATCTAACTGTAAATATATATATACTTTTGTGCGCCCTCGGAAGTGAAAACGAGGCAAAACGTCATTGTTGCGTCGTCGGATCTCGCGAGTTTTGGAATCTATAAGTACCGTCCTCCATGGCAATCCAGCGCCATTTCACCGAGAAATGGTAGCACGGTTCTTGCCAGTCTCTAGTGCAGTTGGGCAGCGTCATATCTAAAATAGAAAGAAGAGGGGTGGCAGTTTTCTTAAAAGTCTCCAGTACATTCTACTGAGTTATAACTCACACAGAAACAGGAGAGGTCCATGGCTCCATTGCTAATTGTCATTGCTTAAATAGAAATAATAGGGCTGTCAGTATTCTTTAAAATCTGCAGTCACATTGTACTCTGTTATTATAGCTCACACAGAAACAGGAGAGGTCCCAGTTTTGTTGCCAGCCTACATTCTATGTGGCATTGCTCCATTGTAATGGTGGATCCCAGCGGGGATTAATTAGTACTGTGTGAGGATGATGTACACACTGATGATGGTGAGGATGATGATAGTGTGGATTGCAGTTGCTGGGATCTAGCGACAGAAGGAAGCTAGTTGATACTGAAA
The DNA here is from genome assembly GCF_038048845.1 of Mixophyes fleayi. Taxonomy (NCBI): domain Eukaryota; kingdom Metazoa; phylum Chordata; class Amphibia; order Anura; family Limnodynastidae; genus Mixophyes; species Mixophyes fleayi. Next base: position 87,536,948 of record NC_134405.1, on the reverse strand, counting down.
TGCTTATTAATATTTGGGTAAAATGAAATGTTGGCAATTTTATGTTTTTCTACAGTAAAGTTTCACCTTTATTAAAGATGTGTTGTTTTCTTTAAAAAGGTAAAAGCTTTTTTTACACTTTTTTTTTTACATTTATGTTACAGAGACTTCTCTAATGGTGGTTTCCTGCAGGGATGAATTAATATAGTGTTAGGATGGTGTACACACTGATGAAGGTGAGGATGAAGCTGAAGATGATGACAACAACATCTTGCCACTGTAGAGTTCATTTACAGCACTGTTACCTTGATTGCCATAAGCCCATTGTTACCTTGTTTTGTGGGGGGCCTAAACAAACCAAGCACTTCAGCCACAAAAGTGTCACCCCTTGTCACTGAAGTTCTTGCTTTGTTAAAATGTACATGTCCTTATTTAATACCTTACATAAGGGTGGCTGGGAGGGTCCCAAGAACAATTTCATCTTGTACCACTTTTCCTTTCAGCTACTGCTGTGTGCCAATGTTACCTACTTGTGCTATAAATGCTGAAGTTTGTTTTCAATCATCCTTTCAATTGCTTATCTCTCATACGTGTGACCACATACTTTGTTTTTCACTGGGTTCACCATCTCTAACCCGCCGATGCACCCCGGATTGATCTTGGTCTGATAAATGCACGCATCCCGGGGGGTCAGCACTCGTCGCCATGTATTAGCTGTAGAATTACCACAGTTATCCAAGTAACGGGTGAAGCGATCAAAGGAATCATAACTGATTTAATGAGCCATTCGCAGTTTCACTGTACTGGCCGTGTGCTCTGTGTGATGGCGATCACCTTGTCTTCATCTTCCAAATCTTCGTCTGCATGGGCCGGTGACACACCCATTTGTTTTCTCAGGTCTCTTAGCTGTTCTTTAAACTTGACATATTTATCATCCTGCCTCAGGGCCTCCTCTATATTATTCTTCTGAAGCGCAGTGTATCTCTCGTGTACAAGCTCTCTTAAATCCAGGATTTCTCACATTTTAATTTAAGTATGGTCTGAACTGCAACTATATATTGGTTTAAATCTCTGTTCAATGCAGCGTATTCCAACATGACGGATTCCATGCTGCCCACATGTTCCGTGTCACAGTCTGTCTGAAGCAGATGTAATGCCACTCCAGTTGTAATATCCATTCCTGTGTCTATATACATTTGGCAGTTCTTCAGGGATGAGAGGGAGGTATCCAGAGAGGAGAAGGAGATTAAAGATGCAGCATGAGCAGACATGGTTTAATAATGTGGAGTTCATTGACAGCACTGTTGGCTTAAGGCAGCTAGGCTATTGTTAGCTTGTTTTGTGGGGCCCAAACAAACAAAGTACTTCAGCCACAAGAGTGGCACTGCTTGTCGCTGGAGTGCCTGGTTTGTTAAACTGTACATGTCCTTTTCAATATCTTACACAAGGGTGGATGGAAGGGCCCAAAAACAATTCCATCTTTCACCACACTTCTTTTCTGCCACTGCTGTGTGGCAATGTTTCCTAGATGTGCTATGAACTGCGGTGTGTTTGTGTCATTGCTCTGTCGCTTAGCATCCAGCCAGGTTGTTGCAGTCTCTGTCCCAATTCTGGAAATAGTCCTCCACCAGCAGATCAAATATTGAACCCAAGGGTGAATGATATAACACACAGGTGCAATGTGCGTCCCTAAGTGTATAAAAACTGCATCCCGGAAGTCCCGTTGTACCGGGACGAAACGCGTTGAGCGGCGACATCTACCAGCGCTATTGTGGTTACCTCATGTGAGTTACTACTGTGCTATTCAATTTTAATAAATTGATTATATTTTTACACTGCATTCTTTCTTGTTCAATCTTGCTCATCACCGCCATTGGATGAGGTTGTGACAGAGGAATTGCCTGATTTTATATACGGTCTCAGAAGGTCTATGGTCCTCTGATTTTCTGGTACGCAGTTTTTATACACTTAGGGATGCACATTGCACCTGTGTGTTATATCATTCACCTTTGGGTTCAATATTTGATCTGCTGGTGGAGGACTATTTCCAGAATTGGTACAGTTTGAAACAATACTGCACTATGTTATTTTCTGTTTTGTTTTTCTGCATTGTCGCTACATCTGATGGAGTTTGAGAGGGATTACATCTGAAGAGGAACCTCCATTTGACCATTTACATCTTGAATACATCTTTACGGTACGCAGTTATTACACCTTCCCAAATACCATATTTGATAATACACATTGGGGCGCCCTACTTGTTTTTTGTTACAATATATATATATATATATATATATATATATATATATATGTGTGTTTTTGATTCCTCCTAGAGACATTCCCTACCGCCAGACCAGTTTTGTTTCAGTGATATAATCTTCTAGTTGTGTTTGTGATGTATTTGCACCATGAATGTAAGTAGGAAAAGACGCATGAATAAAAAAGCACATTTAAGTGCATATAATCAGTCATATGCTCCAGGTTTATGTTATGAATGTGAATACTCACGCACCACAATAAGCGTAGAGAAAGTTCAGGGATATTGTAGAGATAGCACTGAGATGTGGCTTAACAATATAAGTAGTAGAGGTGAAATTCACATCACCCTATTTGTACACTAGGGGGTAAATGTATCAAGCTGAAAGTATTCCAGCGGGTATGAAAAAACAATCAGATTCTAGCTATCATTTATTTAGTACATTCTACAAAATGACAGCTAAAATCTGATTGGTTGCTATAGGCAACATCTCCACTTTTCAAACCCGCCGGAAAACTCTCAGCTTGATACATTTACCCCTAGGTGTCAAACACATAAACGAGAATAGTGTCTGGACAATATTATAAATAATTGCAAAAGTTGCATGTATCATGCATAATATCATTAAATATAGACACAAACACAAAGTACAAGAACAAATTCAGTTTCATTAAATCCAAACAATTGTTGTTTATCTCTTTAAGAATCAAGTGGGAATCTTCTTTCCCATGCAGTTGAAATGGTAATATGAATTAAGTAACGCTAATGTATGGCTTCATATAATATAACAGCCATATTAATGAATTACAGTGTACAGAGTCAAGATGCAATAAGCCAATCAATAGCAGCTAGCTGGTGCTGACGATGGTCATTGTCATCATCCTAGCGTCTCATTGCACCAGCGCCTCCAGCACCCGCAAGAGATAATCTTCCAGACATTTCATCACATGGACACACCCTTGCTGCATTCGGTCTTCTCTTGCCAGCCCCTTCCCTCTCACTTTTCGCTTTTTCAGTCGTAAGGAGTCGCCAGTGTAACATGATACAGACGCATGTGCATGCATTTTCAGTCTGCATGTACAGTATGGAAGTGCATAGTTTATGCAAAAAATCCCAGATGTATATTGAACTGTGCAATTGCCCCATAGTCTCTAAACAGAGCTGGGATGAGGGTAGTTAATTCATTATGCTGTGTGGTGTGCTTGGAGTAGGGCCTCTATCCTCATTTGGCTGGCGGAATATGGCCATCATTTTTTCACCTTAATTACGGCTAAATTCCGCTGTTAAAATGTTTACGAATTTGCAGGCAAGAGAGACCAATATTTTGAAGAATATTTTTGGAAATTTTGCTCATTTCTACCCTTGAGCCATCATGATTGCCACATACCTCTCCATAAATACAGATATTTATCTTTGCCACATAGATTTTAACCTCATGCAAATTGATTTTTTTTCCGGCAGGTCTAAGGCTCACGGCGTCTCTTTGTTCCCTTTTTATAATCCTAATTAATGACTTTTTTACCATCAACATAATTCTCAATTTGTCGAACATGTACAAAATCCCCATAATGACTCCAGACACACGCGGTACGCTGGTCCGAACATCGCTCAATAATATTATCCAGAGCCACAGGCTCAGGTGCACAGATAATGTTTCACTAGCTGCAACCCGCAGAGTTGCAAAAGCTAAATTGACACAGCAATGATTCCTTCATCTTTATCTATTATAAGAAAATAAGCAACAAGCCCCAGCTTGGAAAGCTGCAGTAAACACAGAACATGCCGCCTTACAAAGCTGCTGTGTCAGGAAGGATAATCAAGTCCAATGAAATTATGTCCTAATGCATTGAGTTCTTACTTGAGAAAACTGGCTGGACAGAGTCAGGGCTCACGGCAAAAAAATAAATAAAATAGGCCAAGCTTGATAAATTTGCTCTTATTATGGCTATTGATGTTTAAATTTCTTCAGGGATGTTGTTACATGGGTGCCTTGTGGTGACAGAGGTACAATGACCTCGTTCGATCCTTAATCTACACCTGTTAGTCAACTCCCTGGTTGCTTGCAAGTATTCTTAAAGCTGAAGGTTAAGAAAAGAAAAACAGGCCAAGTTTATGGCGCTGCAGCAACGGATCAATGCAGAGTAAATAACCTTCTCTGTCTTATTTCACCAAGCATTATTGATCCAGTTTCTTTGTTATGTCTCTGTCTTTTAATCCCTAGAGACACTTAAATGATTGTCTTGTATTGGACATGCTAACTGGCACATTATGACACCTGCCAGTTTGTCACTCAGTGTGATTCTTTTTCAATTGTAATAGAAAGAAGAAAAAAACAATGCAACTCATGTGGCAGAAAAATAATATAAAAATAAGATTAGTGTGCTTGACTGTAAAGACCCAAAAAGCCATATGATATCTGCCTGTGTGTGTATATGGTGTCAAAGTAACATGTATCTATATCACTGTAATACAAAATGACAACTGCTAAAAAAAAACAGCTAAACTTAAAACCAGAGAAAGTAAAATACACAGAATAAATACATAATAAATATTACTAGAATGCATACAGATGCCCTTCTCCCCAAAAATATTACTATATTTTTTTTAAATCTCAGGTTACGTTTTGGAGATATATAGGAGGAGCATTATGTATGCAGAACATCATATTGTAAATGTGCAATTATTTCTACTTTTTGGGTAAGCACATACAAAGGTGCACACGTCATTGGAAAAGTTCATAGTCCACCCAAGCAGCCGAAGTGTCTGATCATTGTAAGCTTGGAGGTAGAACTCAAAAACAATAATGTATGTCTTGCAGAAGGAGAATGTGACCGTTGAGCGCTGCCTACTTTTATACTTGCAAGTAGACTATGCGACCCATAGAAGTATGCTATCATTCAGAAGTGCCATCTGTTGTATGTGCAGTTCAAAGCAAGGATGAGTTACTGTCTACCACATGTATCTTATACACATTTATCTTATACACATTTATATATACTGTATATATAAATATATATATATATACCGACAAGGAACAACATTAAAACCACTGACAAGTGAAGTGAATTACATTGATTATCTCGTTACATTGGCACCTGTTAAGGGGTGAGAGATATTAGGCAGCAAGTGAACAATCTGTTCTTGAAGCTGATGCTTTGGAAGCAGGAAAAATGGGCAAGCCTAATGATCCGAGCGACTTTGACAATGGCCAAATTGTGATAGCGAAATGACTGGGTCAGAGCATCTCCAAAACAGCAGGTATTGTGGGGTGTTCCCAATATGCAGTGGTTAGTATGTACAAAAAGTGCTCCAAGGAAGGACAATTGGTGAACTGGTGACAGGGTCATGGGCGCCCAAGTCTCATTGTTGCACGTGGGGAGCGAATGCTAGCCCGACTGGTCCAATCCCACAGAAATGCTACTGTAGCACAAAATGCTTAAAAAGTTAATGCTGGTTACAATAGAAAGGTGCCAGAACACACAATGCTTCACAGTTTGCTGTGTATGGGGCTGCATAGCTAAAAAGCTGTCAGAGTGCCCATGCTAACCCCTGTCCACCACCAAAAGTGTCTCCAGTGGGCACGTGAGTGCCAGAACTGGACCATGAAGCAATGGAAGAAGGTGGGCTGGTTTGAAGAATCACATTTTCTTTTACATCATGGCCGGGGGCATGTGCACTGTTTACATAGGGAAGAGATGGCACCAGGATGCACTATGGGAAGAACGCAAGCTGACGGAGGCAGTGTGTGCTCCGGGCAATGTTCTGCTGGGAAACCATGGGTCCTAGCATTCATCTGGATGTTAATTTGTCAGGTACCACCTAGCTAAATATTGTTGCAGACCAAGTACACCCCTTCATGGCAATGGTATTCCCTGAATTCCCTGATGGCAGTGGCCTCATTCTGCAGGATAATGCATTCTGCCACACTGCAGAAATTGTTCAGGATTGGTTTGACAAAGAGTTCAAGATGTTGACTTGGCCTCCAACTTATCCAGATCTCAATATGATTGAGCATCTCTGGGATGTGCTAGAAAAACAAGTCTGAGCCATGGAGGCTCCACCTCGCAACTTACAGGACTTAAGCGATCTACTATTAACATCTTGGTGCCAGAAACCACAGGACCTTCAGAGGTCTTGTGGAGTTCATGTGTTGACAGGCCAGATCTGTTTTGGCAGCACAAGGGGGATCTACGCAATATTAGGCAGGTTATTTTAAGCTTGTAACTGAGCGATAAGTCCAGAGTTAACAATGTTCCAGTAGACTGCTGGTCATAGGTCAGTAAATTTAATCTCTTCTCAAAGGTGGAGACAACTTACTCCAACTGTTGCTCACGTGTCTTCCCGCGGAATAACCAGTTTAAACTGACCCATAAACAAAGTATTTTTGAGTATTAATTTCATACCATTCATAACTTGCGATCGCAATATACGATCATTTCCCTATTGACACCGGATTTCAGCTAGTAAAATATAGATTAATATGAGACCAAACGCCACACATTTCTGTGGACTTGAACCATAATTGCCTTTACTGTAGTATAATCTATGTATAAATAATCTCTAATACATTTGATTAGAGATTATGTGGATTGGAACCTTAATAAATGTATACTATTTACAAGTGTAAGTGTGAATGTAAATTTGTGTTATTAATCCGTGCGATTACGTCTTTAAACTAATCATAATCGCACAATAAACAAATATTAATTAATTTTGCTGACTTCATTCAATTTTTTGACTTTCACAATATATATGCACTCTGTGGCCACTTTATTAGGTACACCTTTCTAGTACTAGATAGGACCCCCTTTGCCCTGGAATAGCCTGAATTCTTCTTGGCATGGATTCAATAAGGTGCTAGAATTCTTCCTTAAAGATTCTGATCCATGTTGACATGAGAGCATCACGTAGTTGCTGCCGATTGTTCGGCTGCACATTCATGCTGTAAATCTCCCATTCCACCACATCCCAAAGGTGCTCTATTGGATCACGATCTGGTGACTGTAGAGGTCATTGGAGTACACAGAACTCATTGTCATGAAACCAGCTTGAGATGATGTGTGCTCTGTGACATAGAGCATTATGCTTCTAGAAGTAGCCATTAAAAGATGGGCAGACTGTGGCCATAAAGGGATACTCGTGGTCAGCAACCATACACAAGTATGCTGTGTCATTTAAATTATGCTTATTTGGTATTAAGGGGCCTAATGTGTGCCAAGAAAAAATTCCCCACACCATTACACCAACAACACCAGTCTGCACCTTTGACATATGGCAAGATGCATCTATGGATTCCTGATGTTTACGCCAAATTCTGACCCTACAATCTGCATGTCACAGCAGAAATTAAGATTCGTTAGACTAGGCAAGGTTTTTCCAATCTTCAACTGTCCAGTCTTGGTGAGCTTGTGCCCACTGCAGCCTCAGTTCCTGTTCTTAGCGGACAGAAGTAGAATCCGGTGTGGTCTTCTGCTGCTTTATCACATCCACTTCAAGGTTCAATGTCCTGTGTGTTCAGAGATGTTCTTCTGCATACCTGTAATGCATGCTTATTTGAGTTACTGTCACCTTCCTGTCAACTTGAACCAGTCCGTCCATTCTCTTCTGACCTCTCTCATTAAAAAGGCATTTTCACCCACAAAACTGATGCTCACTTGATGTTTATTGTTTTGTGCACCATTCTCTGCAAACTCAGAAGTTTTGAATGAAAATCCCAGGAGATCAGCAGTTTCTGAGATACTCAAACCACCCCATCTGGCACCAACAATTAGTCCATAGTCAAAGCCACTTACCTCAGGTGTACAGTTGTGTGTGGTGGTGAGTGTGTAAAAATGGCCAATGACTAATTTCCTTTAGAATACTGCATATTTTGGAATACTGACTTTTGTAAAGACTCTATTGGCTCACAACTCCACGTTTTCCTTCCTACAGTATGTATATGTATTGATATTTATACCATGGACAAGGGGAAATTTAGGAGTGTCAGGATTATGTAAGTAAATGGAATTTGATAGTTTACAGTGAAGGTAGTAGAGGTGGTGGTATGGCATACCAGCCCACTTAAACCACTGTATTTATAATAATAACATGCATCCTATTTCCCGTAAAACATCATCTGTGAAAAAGGTGTTTCTCCTCTAAACTTTTCTTCAAAATTATCCTTCTTTTAAGATTCTTTCAACCCCTCATCCAGTTCTATGCAGGTAAAAGGTGAAACTTCTGGGAAAGCCTACTTGAAAATGGCCACCATTTTCCACGGTTACTATGCAGATCCTGAGGGTATGGGGAGAGAATGTGATGTTTGGTTTTATGGCCAATATGATGTTTAATTCAAAAAGTCCTAACACTTTTGAGGTAAGGCAGTACCATAAACAGTGTTTATCATTAACTGAGGTTATTTTTGGATGCACTGTAACATAAAGCAATAAAGACAATGATGTCACAATAGAAATTGGGTTGGTTGACAAAAGGCCTCATATAGCTAAGGGCCACCAAAGAAACCCTGCCATAGAAATAAAATATACTATTCTGATGTCAATGGAATAATTTTAAAATGGGAGGGAACAGGAGCTTCATAGCTGAAATAACTAGTCTTGGCCTTGCTTTTGGTATCAATTCAATATAAAAACATCATAAAACAACATTTTTTATTACTTTAAAATACTAGAATCCCCTGCTTGATTTCAAACCAATTAGCAGTCTTCAAAAACTGAAAAGTGGACACAGACAGCAGATTAATAACATAAGAAAGAGGTGATAGGAGCTGACTGAAAATGGATGCAGGAAAAGAGAACTTTGGTGAATGAGGAGATGGTAAGAGCATAGATGGGAAATATGTGGAGATGGTGCCCGAGAAGCGGGCGAAGGTGCCCGCCATCGCTATGCCCCTGGAGGGGCTGAAGATATACCTGGTGCCCGGGAAGGGGATGAAGAGTCCCCCGGCAGCTGAGCCCTGCAAGTGGGTGAAGAAAGAAGAGGAGAAGTACTCACCCGTCCAGCGATCCAGCGGCGGTGAGTATAACTTTCTTTCTGCAGGTCCCGTCCGCGGAGGAAGGATGAGCCAATCAGGGCTCATCTTTCCCCGCTGGCCAATCAGCGGCCGGATGCGCGAGCCAGTCGCGGCTCGCGCCCGGCCATTCAAAAGATTGGCGCCGACGCGAGCCAATCAGCGCTCGCGCCGGCGGATGACGTCACGCCGGCGACTATATAAGTCGCCGGGTGGCGCCATTTTGCGAGAAGTCCGTCGGCGGAGAAGAGAGAGGACGTCTCTCCACGACGTCGAGCCAGAAGACCAGCGGCAGCGGCGGCAGGGGGCCCTTGTAAGGGCCGTGAGCTACCCTGCCGCCAGAAGACTTCTATCAAGCCACCGGAGCGGAGATCGTCGGCGGGGAGCCCTTGTCAGGGCTGAGAGCGCCCCCGCCAAGCAGCTTTCAACAGCGCCGAAGCGGAGAAGAGGCGCCGCCGGCTGGAGGGTCTGGAAGACCCGGAGAAGAAAGAAACAGAAGACGGCGTGTCAAGTTGAGTATCCTGCGCAGAGCAGGTAAGTATACTCAACGTTGAATTCGGGCACTAGGCCCGTGGGCACAGCCGGGCACAAGGCCCGTTGGCACTGTAAATTAGGGGCACAAGGCCCAGGGACCTGGGCACTAGGCCCCAACGTGGTAGTGGGCCAGTAGGCCATTAGTATCTGTATAAAGGGGACAAGCCCCTGTTAGTTAGAGAGGGGGACTCAGAGCCCCAGGTGTACAAGGGCACAAGGCCCTTAGGTAGTTAGGGGCCTAGAGGCCATAGGAAGGCCAGAGGGCCTGGTTAGGGGCTGGTAGCCCATCTGCTATTAAGGGCACAAGGCCCTCAGTTAGTTAGGAAGGCCACCGGCCTTAGGCAGGGGCTAGGACCCCTAGGTAGTAGGGCACAAGGCCCTAGTGAGTGGGCTCAGAGCCCTGAGGTAGAGAGGGGGCTGAGGCCCAGGAAACAGAGCAGAAGGCTCTGTGTGTAGCTGGGCAGAGACCCATGGTGTGTAGGGCATAAGGCCCAGGTGGTGAGAGGTAGAGGCGTAGGAGCCTCGTGAGAGTAGGCGCGGTCCTGTGTGAGGTGAGCACACGTGGTTAGGAGGTACGGTCGAGCGTAGGCTCCCGTGGTGCTGTAGCAACCTGCTGGTTGGCTAGCAGCGGTGTGTTCGGGTAAGTAGCGGCAAAGTACTGTAGACTGTATTTATTCTGTCTGTGTGGCGAGTGTAGTTTACATTACAGTATTTTGGTGTGCTTTCTAGCTGTGTCCAGGGGCAAGACGTCAGGCCCCCATTAAAGGTAGGCTCTTGTTTCCTGTGGTTTTCCTGTGCTAACCCGTGCTGTGTGGGGACAAGTGTAAGTACCAGCATACACATAGTCAGGGGAGAACACATGTAGTTTTCCTGTCCCTTAGGTCCCCGGGGTCACACTGGTACCCAGAGGGGGGTGGCTGAGTGAGTTGGTGGCAGTACAGCACACCTTGAGGCAGTTCCAGGGGCGGCCGTGGTTCTGATCAAGGGTCCTCAAGGCCGGTTCCGTGCAGGTGGACCTGTGGTTCCGGACGTAGGGACACGTGTGAGATACCCGAGTACAGGCAGTCGGGCGGTTCAGTTCGATCGGCTGTTCCGTGCGGCAGTCGGCCCGCGGGTTAGTGTGCTGTTTTACTGAGCCTCAGCCGGGCTTAAAGAACCCGTACTTAGGGCCTGTGTGTGACTCCATAGCAAGAAGGCAGCTTCTTGGTAAGACCTGGGTGAGGGGGTTAGGAACCGCCCTCCGGTTTAGGCTGTGAACACCGGCTGGTGTTCCCCGTAGCGTGTAACTAGTAGTTCCGTTAGTGCACCACATTTAGTTAGTCCTAGTGTTTGACGTAGTTGCGTTGCCGACCATTAGAACGTTGTTAGGGTCGGGTCGCCGTTGTAGCTAGTCCAGTTTGTGGGTGCCATCTTAGTTCACGGAGAGCGTAGAGGGAGGCTGTGTGTCTTGTCATCCGCAGGAGTCGGGAAGGTGCAGGAGAACCGGATCGGAAGTGGGAGTGTCCCGGTGAGTATCAGGCTCGATTCCTCCTTTCGGTTAGGCCCTCACCGGCAGGTGTGTGAGGCACTTGAGGCGGGATTAGTCCTCGGATTAGTCTTGGCCTTCAGTGCCTGTAGTCCCCCGCGTCTTGGCAAGAACAAAGTGAGGAGGCGGCAAGGAGCTTGGACTGACCGTGTCCTTGCCCTTTGCCGTAGTCTCGGACAGCCCTTACCTGGTAGGCACGGCCGTAATCTCTGTCTCTATCTCAGAGGGACGTGATTGGAGGTGACTGCGCCTGCGGATCTGCTGGGATAGGATCGCAGCTGGGAAAGTGGAAGCGGACTGGAGGTGACCATCGTTTACAAGGTAAATTCTTTTGTGTGCGTCTGTCCCTGTCTTTTCCCCGCAGGGGGCGTTACAAATAAATAGCTTGTGTATGAGATAAAGCGGCGGTGATGGAGATATATAAACATATCATACATCACTACTGATTCTTCTGATTTGGAGAACATGAAAAAACAGTCAGTATTTAACTTATGTGCAAAACAGAATACAAATTTGCACCCCTTGCATTGTAACATGGTTTTGTCCAGGAGACTTAAATAAGAAGTTTCTTAAGTTAAGATCCTTAATGAATCAGGCCCTAGAATCTGATCGGTTGCGATAGACAACATCTCCACTTTTTCAAACCCACAACTTGATAAATTTGCCCCTATATGTGCAGTTATCTCCTCAGGTCCTTTGCTATCTATACATATAGGGCTTCATTTATCATTAGGAGGAAATTGGGCAAATTTGCACCTGGAAAGACTGTGTTGCGATGCATTGGTGCAAATGGAATTGGAAGGCTAAATTTTTACACTGTGCTTTACAGTTAAAATAGGAGGCAGCCCCTCCCAGAACTTAATCTAACATCACATTTTAAATGTGTCCAACCCCTTGCAAAGCAACATGGTTTTGCAAAGGTGCAAAAGTGCACCTTCTAGCAGGTATTAATCCTACCTATAATTGAGGCCCATAGTGGCTGTATTTTATCACATTCTCTGCAATAAAAATTGACTCACTTGGGAATTATTACCACTCATCAGTGCAAAATAGTGAAGACGCCAACTTCTAAAGCACAGCATTAGAATGTTCACCAAAAGGTCTATGGTAACTCAGAATTATGGACTATTATTTAGCCAGCATAATTTTTTTTAAATCACTGATATTCTATGCTGTTTCCAGTGGGATTTAAAGCAGCAATATTATTAACGGCAAAACTTGCGTGTTGGGCTGGAAACTATATATATTTGGTCATATTTTAAAAACAATGAATGAGAAATAATGCCGAAAGTGTTTCATAACAGAGACGGGAGGAACTGTCCATGGGACAACTACAAAATGACACCTCACAAACATGTTCTTTATTGGAGTGTGTAAAAAAAAATTGTTTACAAAATCATTCAAGTCATCAAGTCTTTGGGGTATATTTACTAAACTGGCGGTTTGAAAAAGTGGAGATGTTGCCTATAGCAACCAGATTCTAGCTTTTATTTATTTAGTGCATTCTACAAAATGACAGCTAGTATCTTATTGGTTGCTATAGGCAACATCTCCACTTTTTCAAACCCGCAGTTTAGTAAATATACCCCTCTGAATCCATTCCACAAAGCATGGTGGCGAGGGCATAATCACACTTTACACTGCATATGCAGTGTAAAGGATAAGCGCAGACAACTGTCTTTTTGTTTTGTCTACGAATCACGTCGTTAGGACCCTCCCCTCAGCTGAACATCACCATTTTCGGCCTATTACAGCAGGGGGCCACAGTGACTCGATTCGCTGTCTCTAAGCCCCACCACCACCTACTTCACTATGAAGTAGGCAGCATGCAGGAGGTTACCCTGCTCTCCGGGAGTTTGGGAGGAATTCAGGAGTCTCCCAGACATTCCGAGAGAGGTGGCAACTATGGACATAATGCTGAAATATCCTGCTTCAGAGGCAGGACAACTTGTCAAAATAAAGGGCAAAATGGATAGAGCAAGACATAAACAAATCTTAACGGAACACCTGCTGCAGTCTGCAAGACACCTAGGACTTGGAGATGATTTGCATTCCAACAATGCAATGACCCAGTGCATACAACAAAAGGATCATTGGAGTGTCTTAAATTAAAAAAAACCATTGTCCTGTTGTGGCCCAGTCAAAGTCTGCATCTCAAGCACTTCAAGAATCTGCAGCATGATTTAAACATGGAACTGCCTGCTGTGGTAGTACAGGTCCCAGCAGACAGAAAGCCCAGACAGAACTAGTGAACAGAAGATGGGAGGTAGTGTACACCAACACAAGAGACACCGCTAATATGTAACAAAAAATACATTTTGACAACAAGAATATAACACGTCTGTGTTTCCCCTACCCTAATTCCACCACAAGCGGTAGTACATATGGGATATAATCAATACTCTTGTTGTAATAATTCAACAAATAGCAGTACCACAGATAAACTTTTTCTTATTTTTGAGCTTTACTTTGTTGCTTACAAAATGCTTCATATCTGCCCATATTAGTTCAATTGCATTTAATTCAGAAGATTTTGATAGTGTTCTTTGCCAGTGTCTGTTCAGCTGCTGAATGCTCGGATCATTGTATTACATTAGACTGTACCCAGATCATTGTCTAATGCCACCAGTTCACTGTCCATCATGTTATCCATGAAGAACATTCTGTCCATGATACCCTCAAACACAAGTGTTGGTCCTACACTTTCCTGAGATATTGCACCCCACACAAACTCTTATAGTGTTTTCCTGGCAAGTGTTTTCTTTTCCCGTTGAAATAACAAATACAATAATAGATCTCGTCGAGGACTCATCAGTGAAGGTTACATATAGGAAAGTTTCCATGAGCCAATGCTCTGTCTGTAGAACTTCCTTTTTCTGACATGTACTATTATAGGATGATGGTTTTGAAGATAAATACACATAAATAAATATAACTTGATAAGAAGTAGATGAACTGTAGTAGATATAATAATATTGGCACACACGGTACAGTATAATATGTTTTCTAAACTCTAACCACCATTACACAGCCTCCCTCCCTGTACGATAGTAGTGCCTGAGCGCTCCGCTGTTCACGCAATAGGAGGAGCTTATGACTGAAAGTCCTCCTAACACACCTCTTCATTAATACAGCACTGAAGGAGAGTTTCAATAACTGTGACTTATTGCCCAGGTAACACTTACACTATGCTAGCGGTATATGGATGACTGCCATTTTGACATATTGCAGCATATCACCATCAACGTTCCCTGGCTACTAACACAGTACATGCTATTGAATTTACAATATAGGGGTAGATTCAATTCCGCACATTTTTAACCGTTACTATGGTTACTATGGTAATTACCGTAGTAACGGTAATAGTACGCGGGCTGCGTTGTTCTAAAGAACAACGCTGGGAATTGGATCTGCCACATAGTGCACAATTCAAAACCATAATCACCAAAAAACTAGAAAATAACACACTTTTACAATTAATACTGTAGTATCAAAAGGCAATACATAAAGTACAGCATATATGCACTGCATTATCAGAAAGTATTGTGTTCATTAGCGTGTACACATTGTGTCTGGTGCAGTGACATGACAATACTGCTCCTGCATTAAACATCGCCTCTCTTAGGCGCCATTTGTTGTCCATAATCATTATTGCAAGTTGTGCCTAATCCGCTCCAATTATGTGCACACGGTGCTAAAAAGAAGGGTGTGCGGACACAGCACAAACCTGAGGGCATTGCAGAGCTTTTCCACTACACAAAAGACTTTAATTGCAATATCACACTGGGACAACTGAAAAGCTACTCTCATTGGAGTCCGTTTTCTCAATCTAGGCATAAATGAAGCGCATAGACCACAGTAAAGCGCTTACATGCCAAATATACAAATGTATAACATGTCAGAATTTACACAATGATGACGTTTTGAATAAAGACAACTCCCCTTGTTTTCATGAGTTTTTTAAAGACCTGTAGAATAATTAATGTACAAGAGGTCTGGGAGAAAATGGTAAATTGAATTGAGTGAGTTAAGTGTAAAAGTGCATGTAGATAGTGTTTTAACACAACTTTTTCACCTTCACAGTACTGGATATTGTAGAGAGCAATATGTGCGCAAAGCTGCTTCAACAGACAGGAAAATGTATTTCTAATTAGGCATGACCAAAAAAAGGTGCAACGACACCAAATGGGAAATTCATATTTTAACTGCACTGTAAATGACCCCATCAAAACCACCATTTAAAAACACAACCAAAACAAAGAAGGACAGATAACAAGTTTTAGTCATTTGACCATACTAAATTTTGCCAACATCATAGCATTTTGCAAATACTCATTTTCTTACAGATCTTAGCTGGCTGCGAGTGTCTTCTTTTAACGACATGTGAAAACAAATTGCAACATTTTTTCCTATAATAGGCCTTAAATGCACTGTATTATGTGGAGGTTTTGTTAATGGCACCATTACTCAAGAAAAAAATTGGGTTGACCTTTTGTATCTCAGCTCTTTTAACAGGGCAGTGTTTCTGCAGGACTCGTGTTTCTACAGGACCATACATCAAATGATTACATTTAAAATGTTTTTACTATAGAACTATTAACTGTAACAGTTGTATAAATCAATAGCTTCCAAGTCTTGCCAAACCTTATCAGCGCTAAACAGAGTGAAGGGCACTGTTTATTTACAGCGTTTTCTTAAAGTCATCTGAAAATCAAGACCAGGAATTTACTTCCAGTTTACTGGTTTACGTAAACTGAGAATTAGATTAAATTTGGAATCCATTGGAGAAGGTGTGAGGTGTGTGGACGAACAAGCCGTCTGAAGGGCAAAGACATAAAAAATGTAATGCTGCTATCTCTGTGTTACTAAGGAATGACCTTCCATTGATTTTTACGGCTTGTTTGCTATCCCTGTTTCTGTAGGTGAGTAATGACTTCTAGAAAACCATAGTGGTCCCCTGGACAAATTAATTCTTTGTAGGGTGTGATGCCTTTTATGGGGCAGACAAATGGATTTTTCAAAGGAAAGTGTCTATGAAAGCATAAAAAAGGACAACTAAACTATAAAATTCTAAATTGTCCATATCACTAAATATAAAGTATATCATTTCTTTAATTACACTAAATATTACCACTATGAAAGGAAGCATGACTTCAGATAGTTGTCTGCATAGTGACGTATGGTTTGGCACTGTCTAAAGGTTAAATATAAAAT
This sequence comes from Mixophyes fleayi, assembly GCF_038048845.1. Lineage (NCBI taxonomy): Eukaryota > Metazoa > Chordata > Amphibia > Anura > Limnodynastidae > Mixophyes > Mixophyes fleayi. The sequence goes on along the minus strand of NC_134405.1, from coordinate 87,520,433 downwards.
CATTTACAACATTTGCCCTATGATTGTATTATGACCTCTATGCACATTATACGACCTGCAGCCTCACCTGTAAACTATCATATACAGTGGGAATAATGTACCCCTCCTATAAAACATAGGATATATAAAGACATAGAGGAGTTCTGTCAGCACATAAATGCACAAGGCTGCAGGTCATGTGTGTTTACACTGGTCACCGGATTACGGACAGGACATACTTATATGTTGCAGATTATTTATTATTCAGTTAATAGGCACACAATGGGACATTCTTGGTGAAATAATTCTTGTATTAAACACATACTTGCCAACTCTCCCGGGAATGTCCGGGAGACTCTTGAAATCCGGGTTGGTCTGCCGGACTCCTGGGAAAGCAGGCAAGTCTCCCACATCCGGCAAATACCTGGCCAAAAAAAGGCGATTTGCGGTGAATCGCGTAATTTTGGCCCCGCCCCCCGCATCAAAACATTATTTCCGATGCGGGGGGCAGGGCCAAAATGCCACGATTGACCTCGCCCCACTCCCTCCCACCCTCTAGTCACGCTCCCTGTCCGGGATCTCCCAGACTTCAGTGCCTAAAAGAAGAGAAGGATGATTAAACAGTGTATCTATAAATATACACTATATAGTATTATATACCTGTATTCTACACACTTAGAGCCTTATTGTGAGTTGGACGCAAACTTAAGATAAAAAGTTTTTTCTATTTCTGACTTGACTCCTCTTACACCTGTAAAAGTGTAACGGAAGAGGAACGGGGTATGTAAGCATAGGGAAAATACAGTATGGGCATGTTAGAATTGGACAGATATGCAGGTCAGGAGGAATATCTGGTGTGGGTTCTCTAATTCTGGAACAAAGATCCTTGCTGATGATGATAATAAGAATTTTGAAAATAAATAGAAGTACTTGTGCTTGTCAGACAGAAGCTGTTGGACAAGCTGCAACTCAATTTGTACATTCTGGTTGTATTCTGTTATACCAGGAAAATAATCTATTGCTCACTAGTAGAAGTATTTCATGCTTTTCTGCTAGTTTGGGATGGGATTCAGGTTTACAAATGACCTTACTGCTTGGAGTTCACCTTTAAACTTGTATTTTTAAGTTTTTGGAGAACATATTTCACTCTCAAATCTGTGTGACTGATTTATATTGATATATCATTTATATTAACATTTATATAAATAAAGAATAATAATAAAAATAATAATAATAATAATAATAAGAAGAAGAAATGTGATGGGCTGAGGGTTGTTAAAACAAGTGGTAGGTATGAGAGATGTATTTGGGTAAATGGGGTTCCAAAAGGCACAATGGGGTATTTTGGGTGAATATTCATTATGTTGGGCCTGAAGGGGTAAGTAAGGGGGGTCCTTGGAATCTTAAGGGTGCTTTGGAGTACATATAGGATCTATACAAAGGTCATGAGGTGTCTCTTTGATTAAATATATAGCTTTAACTTATTCCTGACATTAAGGTTAATAAGGGGCCATTTTGAAGATTAGAGGGTCAAATACATGACCCTTAAAATATATCTGGCTGCCCATCACCGCTCTAGATTAATCAGAGCACAAAGCAGGGGCGGGTAAATTTTAGAGTGGGGGACGAGACTCAGTAACCTATTAGGAACATTTTCTAGGGAAACAAATGTAGCTCAGTAACCCAGCCCAAGGTAACCCACTATGGGGCCAGCCAGGGAGGCGGATAACCCCCCCCACCCCTTTCCCAAATAAAATAGGCTTCATACTTTTTCCCTAGTTTAGATTAGTATCTAGACTAAGGAAAATTAGATTAGTGCCTTTCTAGTTCTTAAAAAAGACTTGCTAATTTATAAATAACCAAAAACATCAGAAACAAATAACGAACATTATATTAATTCATAACACAGGGACTATTATATGGTACAAAACCCCATAAAAAATCATTCATTTAGAATATCCTACTATAATGAGCTGACCTTTGTAGTTAAATACAAAGTATTTTGTAGTATACTGTCAACAATCATTTTTTAGTGAGAGATCTTTTATAAGAAATATTTCTAAAGAACACACATATTTATGGCACACACTGGACAAACACTGGGTGACATATATGAGAACAGGAACACTGGAAAAAAGGTGTAAAACCCATAGCATCCAATCAGAGGTTGGGTCAATTTTTTTTTAACAATAATGAGAAAATGACTATTTGGACTGATTTGGTGGGAATAGGTTTCAATAACTGTTTTACCATATTTGGCATCTAAAAGAAAGAACTGGCTGGATTTTATGAGCTGAATAAGTTTCAGGATAAGTTTATTCCTTACAATATTCTGGGAGCCCTAACCATGTCCCACCCTTTCTTCTATGCCGCACTTTTAACTGCCATTGTTCTAAGTGTGTATAGAAGAAAGATTATATTTTAAAGAAGTTTGCAAAAAGCAATAGGTGGTAGGTAACATAATGATTCAGAAAACCCAGCGAGAGGTTAACACGATCATTATCGTAACAATTTCCTTTGACTTCTTGAGGGCTATGGATGAGTGGGTGTTTTAACCCTAAACGAGTTCGATGAATCACTTTCAATGATGTATAGGCATCGCATGACACCAGGAAAAGGCTGAGTCTTTGCAATTCAGCTGGCTTAGAAGAGCAGCCGCTTTAGAAAAAAGATCATTCATCATCAGCTGATAAGACAGAGATATACTGTAAGTCCCACACGTAAAATATTTCAGTAATATGCAGAGCTGAGTGAAGCAAAACATTTTGTCTGAATTCTAAAAGATGGTTGTAAATTGTGACCTTTCACTCCTCAGCACATTACTGTCTACTTTAGTCTTAGGATTCACCAGTTTTCAACACTATTCATCACGTTTCTTTTTACCGCACAGAAACTTTGCTTCTTCCTGTTCTCCAAAACTTCATGCCCACAAAGTGGATTGTAAACCTTGACACAAATTAAAATGTATGGAACATACTGGATTGTATTTGTGCTTTGAAAGAGGAATGTGTATCAGAACTGTCAGGACGCCAACTGAAATCTGTGGCAGACTGGCAATCAATGGGGCGACAAAGACCGCGGCTGCCACAGGGCCCATGACCCCAAAGTTCAGGACTTACAGTAGTGTGTGAATTTACAATTTGATGCACCTAAGGCCATCTGGAATAAGGGCGTTAAATACTAACTGGTCTGACCTATAACTGGATCAGTTCATTTTATTAATAATTACCGATATGACTAGACTTTGAGTGGATGTTGGTGACCTGGTGCCAGGTTGTCAGCACCGCATGACCTCTCTGAATATTAGTCCTGATGTAGACGGATCAATTAAGCATTATACATATTTTTTTGCTTTGATTTTAAATATTGTTTTATGTTTATCCCAATATGTGTTACATTCTTGTATAGTTTTAGACTCTATTAATTCTGCTGGAAGTTTGATCTACGCACCTGCTAAAGTAATATTAATATTACTGCTCAACTTACCCATTGAACCTTCATATGTGCTGTAAGGTACTTTATAAATAAACTCAGAAAGATAGATAGATAGATAGATAGATAGATAGATAGATAGATAGATAGATAGATAGATAGATGGATCAATCTATCTATCTATCTATCTATCTGTCTGTCTGTCTGTCTGTCTATCTATCTATCTATGGTGAACAGAGACATATCTGCGAGGTGTACTGTACTGTAGGCCATGAAATTCTTTGATACCTGGGATGTGTAATCCGCTTCCTGTTAGATATATTGGTTGCAGTATCTAAGCTGGCATTAAAAACAAAACATTTAGCCTTAGTGAAAAAACAAAACATAATTCTGCAACCAACCTGATCCTGCCTTTGACAGCATGCTAAGGGTACAAACCCACTTACATTTTGGATGTGTTATTTTTATGAAGTTAGAAGTGGCGGTTTGGAAAATGGAATTGATTGGAATTTGATAGTTTTACAATCTCAGCTGTCCATAGTAGTAGTAGAAGTAACAGTATGGTATACCACCTTATACCAGCCACCCACCTCAACCACTATAGATGCATATACAAGGGCAGCTGTAATTAATATATTGTTAAATAGGATTTTCCAATAAAAAAATTTTTAAACAACTGCAAGTTTTCATACACATTGTGTGAAATTTTACAGTATGGGAATTTGCAATATAAGGTTTTCGGCTGTATGTTTTTTTTTGTGATTACTGCTTCATTTATCACTTATGCATGTTAAATGTCTGGCAGCTCACATGCTTATTAGGGGTATATTTACTAAACTGTGGGTTTGAGAAAGGGGAGATGTTGCCTATAGCAGCCAATCAGATTCTAGTTATCATTTTTTTAGTACATTCTACAAAATGACAGCTAGAATCTGATTGGTTGCTATAGGCAACATCTCCACTTTTTCAAACCCGCAGTTTAGTGAATATACCCCTTAGAGTCCTATATGTATGTAAAGAAAAAAAATAAGAGCTCTAAAACTGTACAAAATCCACAATATTTCTGTTTTATCATCTGGTATTCTCCATACATCACTAATCTCTACCCCTTGTGCTTATTTATTTATCTCACTTGCAGAAATTAAACCTAATTCACCTCCCAATCATACAAAGCAATTCTGTGCTCAAAAGCCACAATTGTGTCTCAGATAGCCGGGTGTAAAGAAACAAAGGCTTGACAGAAAGAAAAAGTAAAGCAAAACTGTGGTGCTTTATCACTCAATTGTAAATGAGAACTTTATTAAAACCACCTCATGGGCAAGTGCAAGGAGAGATTACAGGTGCCTGAAACCCTCTTCCTAAATCGAAATACTATTTAAAATATGAAGAAAAGCTGTTGTATGACCATATATAGCACTGCACAAGTGTGTACAGTGACTCAGGGCAGTCTGATTTATTAACATTTTTTAAACCAGCATAGATCTTCCAACCTCTTATGACTTCAAGGAATCAGGACTAGGCTTTGAAAATTGGGACTGTCTGCATCATGGAAGTTGTACTGGGCAGAAGTTCTATTAAAATATCCTGGAAAGTTCTGCAATTGTCGCTGGAAATCAGTTGCCAACTATGCATTAGCAAGGTTGCTGTGTACACATATTGGTGTCAGGCAACAGTCTGTTCTTTTTATTATTACTTATCAGTCTATTCTTTTCAAAAGAAAAAATGATGAAAAAAACCATAATGCAACTTTAGCAACAACTAAAACTATTTAGTCTGGCAGCCATACATTGTATATGTGCAATAAAGCATTACATAAAAGATAAATAAGAATGCACAAGGACACATTTAGCCCCGACAGTCAAAAAGTCCATTATAATAACTTAATTCCATTAGCAATTTTCTTTTTAACATGGTTGTTTTCTGAGAAAAGCAAGTTTATAATGGGGTATCCTTCAATGCCACTCCAGGAGATCAGAAATTCCCTTCCAGCAGATTCTCTGGAGTCTCCATTAACGGTCTGGACAGTTACTAGATAAAGTTAAAGACTCTGCGGTGATCTCCACACTAATTGGACTGTAATGTATAGCCTCGGTCAAGCAAATCTCTCCCAGCACTCCTCTCCATTGAATGCAATCAAGGCTTTTATTGAAGATACATAGGCTGCTCAGACCCTGGAGTAACCTTAAAACGCCTTGGCCTTTTAGCAGAAAACACAATTAATTTTGATACTGAAGGGCAATTAGGAATAGTGTTAAAATAAAAGCCTTTGGAGGAGAGAATGTCAGAGATGTAAGGGGACCTTCTAACTCAAGCTGGTGTACAGTATGTAGTGGTAACAACCAAGCAGAGGTAAACATGATCTTTGCTGTTAGCAATAAATCAGGATTATACCTTACACTAAAGCAATGAATTACATGTTTTGATTAACCACAAGTGTTGAAGATTATTAACATTCATCCTGGTGCCAGCATATTCTGTATCACTGCATTATTAGGGTTCACTATATTCATTTAAGAAAACTAGACTACAGTTAGGTAGTGAGATGTAACAAGAATGAATTTGACTTTTTTATTTTATTCTTAACTTTATTATTTTATTTTGATTTATTGTATTTCAATTTGTTTTCTATACATACCAGCAAGACCAATTTCATCAGAACCATATTGCTTTGGTCATATTGTGTTAAAAGAGAACTCCAGGTCCAGTGCAGGGGCGCTGGCGTGGGTGACTACTCTGTTAACTACTGTCCTAGTGGCAAGGCCACTGTAACTTTGGTGGATGGAAGAAAGGGGCATTCATTAACCTGGGCTGAATTAGATACTGAATCCGGTAATTAAGGGACAGATTTAATAAAATCTTACAGATAAGGCAGTTTGATTTTTATAAAAACACTTATCAGTGCCATCACTTATTGGTGTAATCTATCAAGAAAATATTGTTGGGGCAGCTGAGCGATAATGTGCGTAAGGTCACTACATTGAGGAGTGGACACTTAGTGGCCCTCACTGGAAGTCCTCCCCTGGCTCCTCTCTATTTGAACTATCACCTCATCATTCCCCACATTTCCACCATTATTACCAAGCAATGTCACTTAACATTTTCAAACTAAATTTTAATGGTAAGGGGCTTAACTCAGGCTGCAAATCTTCTTTTATCTGTACCTTCTATTGGAACGGAGCTGACAAATTATAAGCTCATAAACTAAGCTCAAAATTAACAACCTAAAGGATGGCCCCAACTTTCTCACAAACATGATATCAGGGTGAATAGGCAATTTTACAAAACACCCCTCTGCCCACTTAATCCCATGTTATCGTTCTTAAACTTAATGTAACGTGATTATAAGATGAAGTGTCTTAAAGCAACACTGGTCCTACTGAATTTAGCTGTCATTGCTGTTGCCATTTTCACTTAGGTGCTGGACTCACTGAGCTCAACCGACATTGCTATTGCCATATGTGTTCTGCTGGATCTAGTAAGACCATCTGGAGAAAGTGTCTAAGCTGTAGAGGTTGCCTGCTCCATTACCCTAGCCGGGGAGCGGCAAAAAAGCCTCCACCTCCTCTATACCCTGCACAACTTGGATAATTTTGATCTTTCCCACTCTCTCAATACCTATCTTAGATAATCCACATTCATCCACTTCTCCCACATCAGTCCATCATGCACCTACAAAATTTACTTTCCCCTACTTAATTTCACATTTCACTTCAAACTCTTCATCTCTCTGCAGCATCCTATTTCCCTTCTCTAATTATTATATCCCCTTCACTATTTCCTTCCTGCACCGATGAGTACACAAGCAGAAACATATCTTACACCCAAAAATCATCCTTGCATGTCTTTCTTGCCCTGCTCCTTCCTTTGGCTGCTAAAGACATCTCACTCATACCTGGGCCTTGTACAATCCCCATTATTTGCTCATACTCATCATTCCACCCCAAAACATACCATTCACCTTGCACTTCAAATCCCTCCAACCTTATCCACATATCTAAACTACCTTCCCCTTTTCCTATGCACTGTGGAATGCAGGATCTGTTTTAAATTTGCATCCATCCATGATCTATTTATTTCAGAATCCTCCAACCTCCTTGACATTGCAGAAATCTGGTCTCTCCCAGTGAACTTCATCTTCCACCCACTGTGATGAACACTCACTTGACCTTGACTTCGCTGACTTCTGCTTCATCTCTAGTTTCTCCACCTTAGCTTTCCTACTTTCAAACCATCACCTTCTTTCCTACAGCCTCACCTTACCTCATGCCTCATGAAACACCTAAATACTCTTGACTCCGTCTACTTTCTAATTTTCACTAAAACAACTATCCTCTCATATAACTACCCTGTCCTGCCCTGATCAAGTTGACTCTTTCTAAAACAAAGCACTAGACAGTGCAGCTACAACCATTACATACAGTATCAGATGATCCAAATCTCAACCTTGGTACATCAAACAGACCCAACACCTGCAAAAGTGCTCCCACACTGCTGAATTCCACAGGAGGAGATCTTGCTCCAATTTCAACTTCCTCCACTATAAATGTATTCTTTTATCTTGCATCACTGCCCTTTCAGTTGCATTGCAAACATATTTCACTATTCTACACCCAGTCTTCTAATACCTGAAGCCCCTATAACACCTTCAGTCTGCTTCTCTTCCCACCTCCCTGTAATGGATGCCACTGGCTTCCCAGGTAAACCCATATAACTGTGTCCAGCCTTCACCTATAGCAGCCCCTATTTTCCATAGAGTGCTATGTGCTCATCGGTACTCATGGCCTTTTGGTCAAGATATTATAGGTATTATATTATGGCAATGAGTATGTGTTGCTGACACCCTTATAAACCCACCTGAGACTAATCCCAACAAATCAATCAGCACAATGTCTCTGCACCCATCTCATCGTTTCACCCTACAACCTGCCTTCTAAACCTTATTGCCTCCAAAGTTCTCTTCTCCCACTGCATACTCAAACTCACCACTTGAACCTGTTACTCTCCACTGGCATTATTCCATCTTCCTTTAAATACCCAGTTATATCATCAATACCAAAGAAAACATATCTTTAACCAACCTCTCTCTAACTATCACCCTATTTCTCTCCCCTCCTTGGCCTCCAATTTACTTGCACATCTTGAGTACAACTGCCTATGTCACTCTCCTCTCACTCCCTTCTTAAAGCTCTGCAATTGTGCTACTTACAGCAAAGTCTAAGGGCCACTTCTCCATACCCAAGCTCCTGGACATCTCTATTGCTTTGGGATTCCACAAGGCTCTGTTCTCTGCCCTCTTTTTTTCTCACAGTACACCTCTTCTTTTGTTGAAAATTCGCTAATTTGTCCTGTATGCTAACAACACCCAAATCTTTTCTCCCCTGACCTCTCCAATTTTGTACCATCTTGTGTAATGAACTTTCTCTCTGCCATCTCCACATGGATGTCCTGATGCTACCTAAGGCTTAACATGTCCAAAACATCTTCCCTCCTGCCTCAAATCTCTGTCACCATCCATAACAAAGCCGCTTAGAAAAGCTAGATGCTAGCTATATCTTAGGGAAAGATTGAGCTCTCTAACTTAGAAGCCTATCACAAAACAGCAATACTGGAGCAACAACCGCAATTATCGGGCCTGTATCCTCCATCCAGATATGTTTTGAAACTATGGAATGCTACACATAATTTTTTCTACACATAAAATATTGAATCTCAACTTGGTTAACTGCCAGGATGTATGAATATATAATATTGGAGATCTCTTTCAAGCCCTCCAAACAGAAGTCAGTAATTCAGTGGGAAGCAGACCTTGGGATTTGTAAGGAAATGGAGGACTGATCGAGCCTCTTTAGTTTAATATTTAAAGTCTCTAAATATTTAAATAATGTAAAAATATTATTCAAATTAGTTCAGAGAATGTACCTAGTTCTGGCTGCACTGCAAAGAATGACCCCCTCGCCTCATTCATGAGATGGTATTGCTTAGCCACTTTTTCCCACGTAAGGACCACTGCCATCTAGGACATATTCTGGGAGCAGCAAGAATCACCATAGCGCATGAACATAGATCCCATTGGGTAACCCCAGCTGTGATGCATATGTTCGACAGTTACGTGATTGACATTTATATGGTCGACACCATAATATAGACAGGGTTGGAAGTCGACAATAATGTCATCGACAGTATTGTGAGGTCAACAATTCACAATGTCGACAGTATTATTAGGTCAACAATTTGAATATAAATAGTATTATAAGGTCGATAATTCAAATGTAGACAGTATTATTAGGTCAACAATAATATTCCTAACCCTATCCCTAACCCTATAATGCTGTCTACATTTTAATTGTGAACCTAATCATATTTAACCAAATAGCGGAAGTGGAAAACCTCACTTGAGCACTTTGTAGCTACATAAGAGGAATAAGATGGCCCATAGTATGGCGAGTTTAAACCCTATACAATATAAAGCTCAACTGCCCCCTGCAACCCAAACTGAAATAACTGAGTTTAACCTTATATATTGTACCTATGGATTATGCTGCCTTGTCTTGTATGTAAACATTACTGTAAACTTGGTACAATTTTGTATTAACTTGACAACTTGGTGCTTACTGTTTATTTCCTCCACTCCTACCCCTTTTAACCTTCTGTACTCCACACCTGAAAATACCTTTAATTAAAATTATTGAAATACATATCAAAAATAATGAATTAAGGGAATGGTCCTAAAGTGGAAGTAGTTGAACTTTGAACTGATATTTTTACTGTTCCTTCCATGTGCATTTTCTAGGGTATTCACAAACCCGTAAGCATAGGGGGTGTCTCCAAAGACCGTGAAGTGGGCGTAAAAAATCAGTGCAAATCTGTCTTTTTGGAGTGTGTAAAGGACCCTTAATAGTGTTGAAAAATAGCCTCCTATAGTGAAAAGACTATAGCTGCTGTTATGTTAATAAATGGGAAGCACCCTAAACTATTATCCAATCGCAGAATGCCTCCAATAGGATATTGTGTCAGTAAGCATGGACTGGTCACTAGAGGGAGCTTCAGACAATTGGAGGAGCTGAGTATCCAAGCACAGCAGAGAAAGCTGTGGGCTAAATGAGCACAACAGTGGCTTTGGGTTGTGTACTGGTAACCAGATTTAAAAACAAGGAATTCCCCAACCGGGAATGCCCTATTTACTGCCAATTAAACTATTAAAGGCAATAATGTTGATTTTACTATTGCTTTGAACTGGCTCTATATATCAAGTTGTCCTATTAATCCCAACATTAGCAGTGTTTCTGTGGTGGGACATGACTAAAAAGAGCAAGTTATAGCTAAAAGAGCATTGCATATTTTTACTGCTTTTCTTTTTGTGCTGCACTATAGATTGGCCTACAAAATGGCTGCACATGTCAGGGTTATAAATGGCCAATCATTATTGACTTAAATCTATCCTACAATCTTAAGAGTTGCCATGTTACAACGCGGTGTATTTCATACTTTCCCACTCTCCCGAAATGTCCAGGAGAATCCCAAACTCTGGGTTGGTCTCCCATACTCCAGGAAGAGCACTCCATCCTGTGGGACGGTCCTTGGTGTCCCGGGCTTGATGATGCGAATTGTCATCTTAATTCGGGGAGGGGGGGGGGTGGGGGAGGTGGGGGTGAAAATGACGAAATTCACAGAGCAACCCATTCCGTTCTTGCAATTCACAAAGTTGACAAGTATGGTGTATGTGTTTAACCAAGTCATAGATTCGGGATGTGCAGAGAAATATAGCAGTGCTGTACTTGACACAGGGTCACATCCAGCAATTCTTGTGTGATTTGGGATTTTTCAACTTTTTAGATTTATGGATATAGTACTTGTAAGAAAAGAAACTTGTACAGCTGGACTCAGCATATGTACTTTTCATTCTGTGGCAGCTCACAGTGTAACACTTTAATGGCACAGGCATATGGATGGAATCTTTTTTTACATTATTTCACTCACCGATTTGATAAATCATCATCCTGCACTTTACATTAAAGAACAAAGATTTTATTTTGTGACATAATATGACGTACTGTGCAATGTGAGTTATGCTGACTCATTTCCAAATTTCTGCTCCATGTCTAGTATGTGGAGTGTTTAACTATTCAGCTCCAGCACACAGCCTATGCATACTTTAAAACATGGCTACTTAAATAACACTGACACATAAGGAGTTAAATGCTAGCAACGCACAGCCCAAACTGGAATACATGCTACACGTTACTTACATGCTGTTTGTACAGAACATAGGATTAAAATTGCCTTTATAATTTATTTGACTTTGACATTATCCAAGGAAGCTATAATTATATAAAGTGAATATTTTCCTTAAAATGACTTCCACTACTATCAGTAACAAGACATGCAAGGAGCAAATGTATTTACATATTTTACATATAACGTGCCAATCACAGCAGCCATATCCTAAGTGCCTGGGGAAACACAGAATGATTCTTATCTGTTTAATACACTGAAATAAAGAATTGAGAGTTCCGGGACACTGAATTTCCCACCCACCCTGGTGATATCCTCCCCTGCTGCTCTTCAAACATGCATTCTTTCAATATAATTTATATACTTAACCTTTTGATTTAAAGACTTTGCTTGGAAGCAAAGGGCCAGAGCTACACATTAATGCATTCAACCTCTGGACAGAATGATTTAACTTAGATGGCATTCTAAATGGCCTTTCATCAGCCAAGGTGTGTCCAGTTACTGCCCCTGATAGCTTCACATTGTTTCCGCTGATAATACATAAAATAAACATCACTGTCTGCCTATTGTTATGTAGGCTACTTTGTCAGCTGTTATGAAAAGTGGTTTCCGACACGGCAAGAATAATTGTGATTCTCTTCCTTGTGTTGTAAATGCTGCAGCGCAAGTTCTTGACAAATCTTTATGCTACCTCCTGAGATCAGTGACCTTTGAAATCCAATCACTACTTGTGTGCTTGTTCATTTCCTCTTCCTGTGTCCGCAGTCACAGGAAGCGGGTTATAACCTTTAGCAGATAATCTGACACACGCGCGCACAAGCGGAAGGCACAGAATTATATGAAACACAAAACTTGGAACTTTGGAGTTTAAGGTAAATCCAGGAAATGCAGAGACTTCCGTGGAGGAAGGGGCACATATACAAATAACCGCAGAGGATGCTTTGTGGCATCAGTCCAAGCACTAACCCTAGGGTTATCTTCAATAAAAGTCTGGCTGAAAAACCTTCAACTTGAGTTGAAAGATTGTGTGATCTAGAGATACCTATTGAAGCCAGAGGCACTGTGATAAAGTGATGCTTTTTGTGATAATTTGTGCAATGGGCCAAAAAAATCTCTTTCTGCTCTTACTGATAAAATTTAGGAGACAAGGTTAACACTCTAAATATCTCGAGTGTAACGTATTGTGCTTATTCTAATATTAATAAATGTAATTTACAGCAGCGGTCTTCAGGCTCATAACGAAAGTAAGTCATTTGTGTAATTCACCAGGGCGAGAGCTGTTAATGCATCTTACTATGGAAATAAAAAGTAAGAATTACCCTTGACCAAAAACAGCAGTATTGGCTGAGAAGCACCTATGAATATATATATATATATATATATATATATATATATATATAAAAATATATATATATATATATATATATATATATATATATCTACTATATAAATGCCTAGTGGCGTGTGTGAAAAAAAAAAAACGATGAAGATGAAGGATGAGGTGATGGAGAAAAATGATGAGGTGGTGACATGTGGACAAAACCACGTTAAAAAAGGGCGCTTGTGTCGGGAAGTAACGCTCTTCCCCTGAGGAGGCCTGGGCTAGGCCCAAATGCATGACAAGAACCTTTTTAACACCTTAAGTAGCTTGATTTGACTAGAATGCATGAGTATCATGCACGGGTTAACTTGTATATATATATATGTGTATATATATATATATATATATATATATATATATATATATATATATATTTATGAACCATCGTTTATTGTTCACATTAGCTATAATATCTTATCGCAATGATAATAAATGAATAGACTGCAGAATGTTGTTGCTTATTTCCTTTACACAATGAACCTCTTATATCACGATAACTTACGGCGAAAGCAAAATGCAAGTTCAGCTAAACAGACTGACACTAAATCAAAACAAGTGCATAGCCAATTGGCCCGGAATCTGCTAAAACCAAGGATATCATCCCTTAACAGAGTGGCCGGCCCTTAACCTGGCGTCAGAGAAACATTGCCCCTTCTGGACTCACAATGATGTTTTCACACAGATCATGGGGTCCTCCCCACAAAAGGCCACAAGCCAAATTACATCACAGGGGGAAGTAACCTGCGGCCAATTAACAAAAGCACCTTATATTAGCCCCTGATCGTACTGTGCCTCGTCTGTAAGGAGGGAGAAAATAAATTAGTAACAAGCATATATCAAAGAATCCATCATCATCATCATCATCATCATCATTTATTTATATAGCGCCACTAATTACGCAGCGCTGTACAGAGAACTCATTCACAACAGTCCCTGCCCCATTGGAGCTTACAGTCTAAATTCCCTAATATAGACACACTCATACACACACAGACAGGGAGACAGACAAAGAGGGAGAGACTAGGGTTAATTTTGATAGCAGCCAATTAACCTACCAGTATGTTTTTGGAGTGTGGGAGGAAACCGGAGGACCCGGAGGAAACCCACGCAAACACAGGGAGAACATACAAACTCCACACAGATAAGGCCATGGCCGGGAATTGAACTCATGACTCCAGTGCTGGGAGGCAGAGGTGCTAACCACTACGCCACTGTGCTGCCCAAAGGGTGGGTGGGAGGTTGGGATTTCGTGCAGCAAAAGAGGCAGAATATCCAAGTGTTGAAATCTATATAAAGAATACAAAGGACCTCCCCTATGAATCCTATTGGCTGCTGGAAAATGGGCAGACCGAACTTTAACCCTTAATAGGTAAGTGCATTGTACACACATACAAACATATTACGTTTAAGTTAGAGATGAGCGGGCTCGGATATCTGAAATCCGAGCCCACCCGAACGTTGCCGATCCGAGCCGGATCCGAGACAGATCCGGGTATTCCCGCCAATTGCAAAACTGAAACCGAGGCTCTGAGTCATAATCCCGCTGTCGGATCTCGCGATACTCGTATTCTGTAAATTCCCCGCTAGCCGCCGCCATCTTCACTCGGGCATTGATCAGGGTAGAGGGAGGTTGTGTTAGGTGGTCCTCTGTCCTGCTATATCTCGTGCTGTGCTGTGCTGTTCAGTTCTGTGCTGTGCTGTGTTCTGCTCAGTCCAGTGGTGCTGTGTCCTGTGCTCTGTCCTTCTGAGTTCAGTGGTGCTGCTGGGTCCTGTGCTGTGTCCTGTTCAGTCCAGTGGTGCTGTGTCCTGTGCTCTGTCCTTCTAAGGGCATTGTTATTTCCCCATTATTCCCAAGTTATAAAAAATTTTAAAAAAAGTTATAAAAAATATAATGAAAATAAATAATTATAAAAAAAAACAAATAAAAAAAAAACATCCAAAAACAATCCTGCAGTATAAGTCATTGGTACTGCAATATTGCAAAGTTCACTGATTCTGCAGTATAAGTCCATTGGTACTGCAATATTACGAAGTTCACTGATTCTGCAGTAAAAGTCCATTGGTACTGCTATATTACAAAGTTCACTGATTCTGCAGTATAAGTCCATTGGTACTGCTATATTACAAAGTTCACTGATTCTGCAGTATAAGTCCATTGGTACTGCTATATTGCAAAGTTCACTGATTCAGCAGTATAAGTCCAGTGGTACTGCAATATTACAAAGTTCGCTGATTCAGCAGTATAATTCCAGTGGTACTGCTATATTACAAAGTTTACTGATTCAGCAGTATAAGTCCAGTGGTACTGCTATATTACTGCAGGCAGCTGTGCAGTGGAATTCAGACCATTTGAAGGCGGAGGTATTGTGGCCCCGGTACCAAATTGTGTACCGGGATCACTGCACTATGCAGTCCGGAAAGCTACTTCGGTGAAACTTTTTGGACTAAAAACAATATTGTGAGGTGTGAGGTGTTCAGAATAGACTGGGAATTAGTGGAAATGATTGTTATTGAATGTTATTGAGGTTAATAATAGCGTAGGAGTGAAAATAAACCAAAAAACTTGATTTTAACACTTTTTATGTTTTTTTCAAAATAAATCCGAACCAAAACCTTTTGTCAGGTGTTTTGCGAAACAAATCAGAACCCAAAACCTCAAGCAAATCCGAATCCAAAACACAAAACACGAGACACCAAAAGTGGCCGGTGCACATCCCTAGTTTAAGTGCGTTCAGCTATATGGACCTCTCTTGTCATTGGCATGCCTTTAGGGCCTAATTTAGAGTTAGGAGCATAGCTAAAACAAGGAACAAATTTGAACCTAAGCAAACCCATGTTGAATTGCAGGTGGGGCAGAATTAAAATGTGCAGACAGATTTAGCGTTGGGAAGGGGTATGTCCTAGATCAAGTCTAAATTGTAGTGAAAATTGGCGCAATTTGTGATGGGGCTGATTAGGCTGCAGTCTAGGGCGCTAAGCATTTGGGGTGCAAAATTTTTGGGGGTGCAGAATTGTGATATGGAAAGTTATAAACTGAAATTAATTTTAAAATATAAGAAAAAAGTTGTTCTCCAAAAGTAAAAAGAAAACATGAAGAAAAAAATGTAGGAAGGTTTTAATCTTGATGTATTCTTATGATAAATGCTAAAGACAACAAGCCATCCTTGGGCGGGCTATTGAGGATAGGCAAGTAGGAGAGAGAAGAATGGCGACAGGCACAGGCCTGGCAACCTCCTCTACCTTCATATCTTCATCCTTAGTAGTGCTTGTTCTTACCTCTGTTTTGCTATACAGTACTGATTTTATTTAAAAAAAAAAATAAGTGGCAAAGATTGTCATGGACCTGTTAAAAAGTCAAGTGGAGCTAAGTTTCGAAAACACAGGAATATAAATATTGGTGAGGGAGCTGAAGGTAGGCGTATTAGCCTGGTGTGGAAGGCAAGAGGGGGCTATGATCATATTAGCCCAGGGTGGCCTGAACCCTCAATCAGACCCTGGATGGGACTTAATGATTAAATTACCACTCTTCCACATAGGATGTGCAAGGGTACCTGCTCTGCCGGAAGGACTCCGCGAAATTTGGGAATCTTCCGGACAATCCTGGGAGAGTAGACAAGTATGTAGTATATGCAAAAGCAAGCAGGCAGTATTGTCCCTTTATGCAAAAAATATAAATGTATAAACACTCATTGCATTGAAACATGGTTTGCCTGGAGCAAATGTGCTCCTTTTTTTGGCTTTGCTCCTGATTATAAATGAAGCCCTTATTACATACTTATCACAATAAGAAAGGTTTGTGTATTAGGGTCCAATTCAATTTTAGACGATGTACCACGGGAATGATCTATGAAAGCACACTGTGGCGATGTATCTTCTCCCATTTTTCCTCGCACCATATAGAACTGAACCCTCTAGTTTGTATTGTTATCTAAGATATTTGTCTGTTGGGGCTACACCCTGGTAAAGTCTGCAGGTACACAGTTGGCATTGCATCGCTATTTTATTTTTTATTTTTATTGAAGCCCGAGGTGCGTGCTCCAATCATGCAGTGCTGTGACTGTGCTGGGGTTTGGGTCTTGGGACCCTTTTCTAAAGGGAAAATTTTCTGTTCTTTCCCATATCCCCATAAGCCATAAGGCCCCAGAGAGGGAAATGGGTCTTCAGATCCCCTTTGCTGAAGACAGGGGAATCCCCTTGTCAGTCCCGGTCCCCAGAGCCATAAGGCCCCTTAGAGGGCAAGGGTCTTCAGCCACAAGGCTCAGGTGGGCCTTTTTCTTCATAAAGTTCAATGTATGGAGCCTCTGATGGTGAGGGTTGTCCATAAGAATCACATCCAAAGGCCACAAAAACGTGAAAAGGTGATGTGTGGGTGCAAACATAGATTAAATAAATAGTGCCATATATACCCCAGCCTTTCAGCCGAAGATATGTTCTTGCCCCAGACCAAAAGATTATGGCTTTAGTACTCTGTGCCTTATTCTGTACATATGGTGGCATACTACCACCAGTGCCTTTTTGGGCAACCGCATCTACAGCAGCTCCAGGGACACACATCACCTTGGGCTTCAAGTGACTGGCCTCTTGGCTAGAGGACCGGTTGAAGGTTCATACAGAGTGCGCCTTAAAGCCCCACTGCACACATGGACATCTACACCTGATCTTAGCCAAAAGGGTATTGTACCAGTTCATTACAGTATGTTGGTAGAGGTGACCATCACAGTATACTGGTAGAGGTGACCATCACAGTATACTGGTAGAGGTGACCATCACAGTATGCTGGCAGAGGTGACCATCACAGTATACTGGTAGAGGTGAACATCACAGTATACTGGTAGAGGTGACCATCAGAGTATGCTGGTAGAGGTGACCATTACAGTATGCTGGTAGAGGTGACCATCACAGTATGCTGGTAAAGGTGACCATCACAGTATGCTGGTAGAGGTGACCATCACAGGATGCTGGTAGAGGTGACCATCACAGGATGCTGGTAGAGGTGACCATCACAGTATGCTGGTAAAGGTGACCATCACAGTATGCTGGTAGAGGTGACCATCACTGTATACTGGTAGAGGTGACCATCACAGTATACTGGTAGAGGTGACCATAAGAGTATGCTGGTAGAGGTGACCATCACAGGATGCTGGTAGAGGTGACCATCACAGTATGCTGGTAAATGTGACCATCACAGTATACTGGTAGAGGTGACCATCACAGTATACTGGTAGAGGTGACCATCACAGTATACTGGTAGAGGTGACCATCAGAGTATGCTGGTAGAGGTGACCATCACAGGATGCTGGTAGAGGTGACCATCACGGTATGCTGGTAGAGGTGACCATCACAGTATGCTGGTAGAGGTGACTATCACAGTATGCTGGTAGAGGTGACCATCACAGTGTGCTGCTAGAGGTGACCATCACAGTATGCTGGTAGAGGTGACCATCAGAGTATGCTGGTAGAGGTGACCATCACAGGATGCTGGTAGAGGTGACCATCACGGTATGCTGGTAGAGGTGACCATTACAGTATGCTGGTAGAGGTGACTATCACAGTATGCTGGTAGAGGTGACCATCACAGTGTGCTGGTAGAGGTGACCATTGTGATTCATCAAAGCATACTTTTAAGGTGGCCTGTTATCTTTTACCAGCAGAGAAATATATCACATCATACTTGTGTTGTTTCAATTAAGAAAAAAGATTAAGCAGGGACTCGGTATACTAGGAGAACTCCTGCAATATAGTGCTGCCTATTTGCTACTTTCTTGACTCAGAGCTTCTAAATTGAACTGGATGGTGCTCTGCTCTCACCAAACACAGCCTCCTACTTTACATAAAGTGCTCACAACATTAAGCGACGGGAGCGCTTAGCATGATGCATAGAGCAGAGAACTGTCCAACTCCACCCTTAAACTCTCAACAATTTGCATATTGGGTGCACTCTATTGTGTGAATGTTATGGTAAATGCATGGGCCAGTTAAAAAAAAAACCTGTATGTACATATTATTATGCAGCAACTACAGTAAAATACAAAAAAACAACTAATCTCTCTCACTGCTGACAGGTCTGGTTTTAATATCTATTTAATAATAAGGAAAAATCATTTTTGATTAATAAATTGTGAAATATGTTTAGTCAGGGTATGGGAATGTGTCAGCTTGGATAGGAGCACTTAAAATTAAGCTGTGTGATATGTGAACTATACCAAATGATATATTTCCATTCACAAAGAAGCTTGTTATTATTTTAGCCATTGTAAATAGCATCCTCATATTTATTGACATTACATAAAAAGGAAGGTACATAAAAGGGAGTGTTTAAAAGGTCTACTGTAGATGGTTTCAGAAATACATTTTTAAGGTTAAAAAGTCCAGATGGTAATTCAACTATATCCTTGCTATAAACATAGGGTGATTTATAGGGATTGCTAATAGTATCTGAGTGTAGATCGAGCCAGCTTTGCTTCCTCTCATCTGTAGCTTTAAATTCATCAGATTTCTTTACTCCCACCATCAATCCTTCACTACAAAGAGATGCTTCTAGCTGGAATTTGGGAGTTCTTTTAGAACCATGAGATTGATAAATGCTAACAACTTTAATCCACACAAATGACTGTCCAGCACTTCTTTATTTATAACACTGAGCCGGATGTGCTTATTTAAAAGGTTGTCAAAGAACCCCAGACAAACTCATGCTTACAGAGGGAAACCTTTACACTTGTGTTTTTCTTTAATTCCCTGACTCCTTGGAGAATTAAACCAAATCAGTTTTCACTCTTTCTGACACTGAGATTATGAGGTTCTTGGCTCTGTGAGAAAAATTCATTAGAAATGGACGTCTCTTGGGTAAAATTGAGCTTGAAACAACATATTTATCACTTCAACGCCAGCGATTCCAGACATAACCAGTGGTCTAGGCACATCGGTGAGAAAAGATCAAGAGCATTTCAGCAGGGGGTTATTTGGAAAATTACATTGCTCCATGTAAATCAGTAACTTATTGTGAAACTGGCACTTTGGATTTTGCACATATACTTTATTGGATTAATCTGTTCTGCTAATGGGTCAGGGAAGTGATTTTTAGTTTTTGGGGCTAGGGCAATAACCACCTACTGTTTGTATGTACTCATATGCCAACATATGTCTCATCAGCTATTACTAGTCAGTGAATGCAAAGAACACTTATAAAACAGTTACTCCAATTGCCAACCATAGTGGTGCACTAGTTGTATAGTATAGTATCTAACTTTTTAAGCATAGTCTGCCATAATGCAAGAGTTGCATATTTAATACATCCTAACTATAACGCTGACTGCATGTAATCAAGTCAGATGGATGGTCCAAGCAGGTCAGGATGGGATACGGGTCCTTCTATTAACGTGAAGTTGTGAAAAGTTACCCTGCAAGTAGTGTAAAAGAGATGCCTGTTTGATGGCAATAAATGACCACACATACATTTAACAATTAATTTTTCCAAGTCTCCCTGCCCATTCCTCATCAAAAAGTCTCACCTCATGTCTGGTCAACATACAAAGCCCTTTCCAACTCCACCGCTCCCTACATCTCCAACCTTGTCTCGTCATTCACTCTCCATCCTGTCAGCCAATGACCATCACCTCTCCTCCCCTCTGATAACCAAATCTCACTCTAGTATAAAAGATGTCTCCTGTGATGCCCCCCTCCATTGGAACGATCTCTTCCGTTCTATCAGAACATCCCCTAGTCAGTGCAACTTCCAAGGGGCATTGAAAACCCACCTATTCTTAAAGGCCTATCAGTCATCCACTTAACTATTTCACCAAGTCAAGTTACCTCACACTCTCTCATCCTTTCGCCTTACACCTTCTCTCCCTCTCATTCATCTTGCCCTGTTCCCAATTCATTGCTCACCCCTTTGCGTTATCTGTATGTCTGCCCTTCGAGCAGGGCCCTCTTACCTCCTGTTTTCACCACTTATAACTTTGCTCACCAGCTATCTGTCCACCTCCTCCTGGGCTTTCTACCCACTGACTCCACTCCATGCTGTTGATCTAATTGTCCACAATTGGTTCTATCCCCTTACTTCAAAACAAGTAAGATGTCACCTGTGATCTCCCATTGTTTTACTTTAATTAAACCACATTGACTGGTTCATTTGAAAGATAAGTCAGACCATTAGCAAATAAAGAAACTATCCTAGAAAATCAGGCCACGGGGTGCTCTGAATTGCTCTACTTCAGCTTTTCTGCTAAGGGCACATGAGATTCAATCTCAGACTTGAAATTGTCCATATACTGGACAAGGGGTTGGTGTGCTAGAGCTCTGCTAAATTTGTCCATACATGTACATAGATACATATGGCTAAATCTGAAAGTCATTAGGCACTCTAACTGTGCTCCATTATTGCGCTCGGTTGAGGACTGCATACATGGTGAGATTATTGTCCGACCACATGTGCCATCTGTCCTGTTAGGCTCCCTATCAGATCGGATTGGTAGTCTTTTTAGCAGACTGCAGTGTATATGGGAGCCGTCAGACATGCCTTTATCTAGGATGTGGTTAAAAAGTTGTCATTATACTTCTATGCAGAGTATTGAAGCAATAAAGACAAAGAACAATTACAATTTAAACAGACGTGTAAGGAATTCAAAACACAAGTCTATAAATGCAACATTAAAATACCTCAAACAAGAGTATGATCACAAAATAATTCAGGGAGTCATTAATAAAATGCAATTGATTACTTTATGTCATGTGTGCGACTAGCTAGTGAGAAGTTTATCTTTAATATATGCTTATTTTAGAAAAGCATGTTTATAAAACTGGAATAAAAAACATGGAATGCATATACAATGAACAGAGGTGCATATGTCTTGTATTAATATAGGGCACAATTACTAAGACATAAAATAGTTTAAGTATGACAAAGACATAGTGAAAGTGGAAATTCATCATTGGATATTGGCGGGTATCCAGTATTCCACAAAAAGAATGATGTCTACGACAGAACCTTTGGAAAAACTGTCCGTACAAATGGATTTCTACAGATAAGAGCATGGAGGGATGCCAGATTTATGGGATAAATGAATAGAACATGGGGATGAAACATCAGCATTGTGACAAGAACTAGACCTCTGGTTCTTATATGGCTCTTCGGTTCTTTAGTTTCAGACTGATATTGCCGTATTAAGGATTAGGTCAAGACACATACACAAAATCCAGATCTTTGCATGTCACACGATCCTGTGAGTAAAGTAAGGAATTGCGCCTTGAGTCATTAAAGTTCCAAAATTGGTTCTAATTACTTGGTTACAAGAAATTTAGGACAATTGTGTATCTCAAGTTATCCTACGGCATAAATTGTTGACTAATTAATAATTTCACAAATTAATATATGAGCAACTGTCTTTTCAAGTGCCATTAGGATAAATACTAGAACTATTCAATCAAAAAGAAAGGACCCTAATATTGCACAATAACCCCTTATAGCATTTGAAAAGACAAACATATTTAAAGCAAAATGTATGTCAGGCAGAAGTAGGGAATTTTCAAAGTAGCTGCATGTCACCTAATTTGCAGCGTTTTACAATGAACAGTGAACCTAATGAAGAGTTAGACGCATACTGTAATAATCCATGTGTAAAAAATAGCATATTTACCAGATTATGCTGGGTCGGAGGCATCTCAAGACGAGTGCCGGTCGGCACCAGTAGCATATATGCCCGGTTTACACCAGACAAATTTCTCATACTTGTACACCCATGTTTGTAAATATTTGTTTTGATACAGAAGCACGCATTTGCTCTAAGGTAGCAATATAAGCTTCAAAAATCTCTCTAATACAGCAAAAACAACTGCCCTTCTCAGGAAAGCGGCTTAAACACGCACACAAAGCATAAAGTAGGCCCCAGCATTGAAGAAAGCACAAGTCATTGTCAGTGGTAATCTGCAAACAGCCAATTGCAAGCAGTTTGCTAGTGCTGGCAACCAATCATAATCATCTGCTATTTGTACCTGTGCTTGACCGACCTGCTATAGCCATACTTACCAACTTTTTTAGGTTGGTGTCCGGGAGACTCTCTGCAGCAGGTGGGCGTGCGGGGGGGGGGGCGCCAAAAATCGCGTCATTTTGGCCCCGCCCCCGCGATGTAATGACGCAAATCGCGTCATTTGACAGCGGGGGGCAGGGCTTAACGCCACGATTCACCGGGAATCGTGGTGTTTGGGATGTAATTCTGCCCACTTCACTAGGAAGTGGGGCACTTCCTAGTGAAGTGGGCAGAATTCGGGAGATTGCCACACTCGCCCGGGAGTCCGGGAGACTCTCGCAAAATGGGGGAGTCTCCCGGACATTCCGGGAGAGTTGGCAAGTATGGCTATAGCTTTCTCAGGTGTATATGTGTCTATGTCCTATTTCCACGTGTATATGCAATTGCCTTTACTGTACTCGACCTACGTTAAAATTTCCCATCCTACCTCTCCAGACACAAGCTGGTGTAAGTGCCAGATCCATTCAAGTCTACATAGGGGCATATGTGTGCATCCTCTTCCTGGGCTTGCACAGTGCGCTTTCAGTGTATGCCATGTGTTCCGAAATGTTATAGGCACAACACACCTGAGACAAACCTTTTTACAACAATAGTCCCTGTATGGATTTGGGAGTCCCTAATACTAAACATTGGCAAAATACCAGTTGCAAAGCACAGTAAATGCTTAAGTAGAGGGAATATATATTTTACTTCCCTTTACTTCATCTGTGTTTGGTTTTATTATTAGTAAATTAAAGTTTACTTTATTGTATCCAATGCCCTCAAGTCAGACTTTTGTGAGATAATTGTGCAGTAGTAAGGGTCCTTTCATTTTTGCTTAATTGTATAATTTAATTAAACTATGTTTCTCCAGCCTTATCTATAACCTAATTTTCAGAATCATTTATGGACCTGAAAAAAAGAAGGAGCACTATTTTATGTGGGCACATATTATACACCTATTTGTACACCAACACTGAAGCATGTACCATACGCTGCTTTTTTTATCTGAGCGAACAACTTCAGTGATATTATGTGGATTGTGGTCTGTAAAAGTAATGCATATCAATAAGAGTAAATATTTAATCTATTTGACCTAAAAACACATTTTGGATTGCTCACGTAGTTCGAATATAATCTTTTAATTTGAAAATACTTGTCTTGGAGCCCTGACTTTACATTTTCATCCTTTATTAACAATGACTTATGTGTGCAGAATATGCATTTCTAGTAGAGATGGGCGGGTCCGGTTCTCCGAGAACCGAACCCACCCGAACTTTGGGTATCCGAGTACCGAGCTGAGCAGCTCGGTACTCTCCCGCCCATTCCGAATCCAAATCGAGGCCGAACGTCATTGTGACGTCGTCGGATCTCGGGACTCGGTTCTCGCGATACTTCAACTTTATAAATACACGCCTCCACAGCAATCCATCGCCATTTGACAGAGGGAGAGAGCAGGGTGTAGTCATAGGCTAATTAGAGCAGGGACAGAGAATACCATATTGTTCTTGCAATTGCTCTAACCAAAATCGCTAGTGCAGAGAGGAGGATAGAGGTTTATTATTTTTTCTTCATATTTGGCACTCCCCAGCGCTTTTGGGGTGTCCCCCATAATTGTGCATTAATATTTCTGGCTGTCAAAAGTCATATCTGTCAGCAGTATCTACTCAATAATTTGTAGCACACCTCAGTGTTTTTGGGGTGTCCCCCATAATTGTGCATTAATATTTCTGGCTGTCAAAAGTCATATCTGTCAGCAGTATCTACTCAATAATTTTTAGCACTCCTCAGTGTTTTTGGGGTGTCCTCCCTAATTGTGCATTAATATTTCTGGCTGTCAAAAGTCATATCTGTCAGCAGTATCTACTCAATAATTTTTAGCACTCCTCAGTGTTTTTGGGGTGTCCTCCCTAATTGTGCATTAATATTTCTGGCTGTCAAAAGTCATATCTGTCAGCAGTATCTACTCAATAATTTTTAGCACTCCTCAGTGTTTTTGGGGTGTCCTCCCTAATTGTGCATTAATATTTCTGGCTGTCAAAAGTCATATCTGTCAGCAGTATCTACTCAATAATTTTTAGCACTCCTCAGTGTTTTTGGGGTGTCCTCCCTAATTGTGCATTAATATTTCTGGCTGTCAAAAGTCATATCTGTCAGCAGTATCTACTCAATAATTTTTAGCACTCCTCAGTGTTTTTGGGGTGTCCTCCCTAATTGTGCATTAATATTTCTGGCTGTCAAAAGTCATATCTGTCAGCAGTATCTACTCAATAATTTTTAGCACTCCTCAGTGTTTTTGGGGTGTCCTCCCTAATTGTGCATTAATATTTCTGGCTGTCAAAAGTCATATCTGTCAGCAGTATCTACTCAATAATTTTTAGCACTCCTCAGTGTTTTTGGGGTGTCCTCCCTAATTGTGCATTAATATTTCTGGCTGTCAAAAGTCATATCTGTCAGCAGTATCTACTCAATAATTTTTAGCACTCCTCAGTGTTTTTGGGGTGTCCTCCCTAATTGTGCATTAATATTTCTGGCTGTCAAAAGTCATATCTGTCAGCAGTATCTACTCAATAATTTTTAGCACTCCTCAGTGTTTTTGGGGTGTCCTCCCTAATTGTGCATTAATATTTCTGGCTGTCAAAAGTCATATCTGTCAGCAGTATCTACTCAATAATTTTTAGCACTCCTCAGTGTTTTTGGGGTGTCCTCCCTAATTGTGCATTAATATTTCTGGCTGTCAAAAGTCATATCTGTCAGCAGTATCTACTAAATAATTTTTAGCACTCCCCAGTGGTTTGCGCTCAGAATGGATTCAAAGCAGTCCACATATGATCTGAATGAGCAACCAGGTTCTGTCACCAGTCCTGATGTTAGTGTTCCCAGTACGTCATCTGGCCAAGGCGATGTCAAACAACAGAGTGTTTTCAAATTAGTGCAAAAAACAAAAACCCAAAAAAAATTTACTGTATTGAAGCGAAAAAGAAGTGTAACTGAGCAAAAGTTAAGTGATGATAAAAAAAATATTGCAAGCATGCCATTCTACACACGCAGTGGCAAAGAGAGAATGAGGCCTTCACCTTTGGCTATTAGTGGCAGATCCCAAAAAGTTACCCAGCCTACAATTGGTGCACAACTACTGTTACGCGTCAAAGCCGAGCTGCAAGATAACAGTGAGGCATTACAGGAGAATATTTGCTCTGATTCACAAATGACAACAATCCCTGTGGAGAGTCCATCCAACAGTGGGATGTCTAATCGTGAGCATTCTGCTGATGTGTGCCTTAATAGCCCGAGTGTAGCCGCTGATACCCAAATTGAGGATGCCACTTTGGAATTAGAAGAGGATGAGGGGGAGATTTGTGTAGGCGACGAGGGCGCTAATGATGATGTTGATGATTATGATGCAGACAGATACCAAATTGCCTTTCTCAATTTCTATTTATATTCTAGATTATATAACGGCTGAATAGTTTTCTATTTTACTCCTAGTGGAGAGAGGATCTGATGCAGACAGATACCAAACTGCCTTTGTCCATTTCAATTTATATTGTACAGTATATAACGGCTGAATTTATTAGTATTTTATACAAGTGGAGGGGGGCCCAGAGAGACAGAAACCAAACTGGCTTTCTCCATGTCAATTAATATTGTACAGTCTATAACGGCTGGATTTTTTGGTATTTTATACAAGTGGAGGGGGGCCTAGAGAGACAGAAACCAAACTGGCTTTCTCCATGTCAATTAATATTGTACAGTCTATAATGGCTGAATTTTTTGTTTTTTTAAAAAAGTGGAGGGGGCCTATAGAGACAGAAAGCAAACTGTCTTTTTCCATTTCTTTACATATTTAACTATAAGTGTAGGGTGTAATATAGATTCAAAGACGATGGCTGCATTGCCAATATGCATAGATGGAGAGGAAGACAATCTGTTTTGTGTGTAGAATAGGCCTACCAACGAAGAATTAAACTGTTTTTTTGGATGATTTATTACCTCAACAATTAGATTACTTATCTCTAAAACAGTTGGAGCACTAAATTGGGTTATTTTAGGCACAAAAACATGTATTTTCTAACAAAATAGCAAAACAAAACCAAACAAAACCAAAACCAAAACCAAAACACGCAATGGCGGTTTTGCAAAACCAAAACCAAAACCAAAACACGACGGTAATCCAGATCCAAAACCGAATCCAAAACCAAAACACGGGGGTCAGTGACCATCTCTAATTTCTAGTCCATTAGAAATGACGTCATTTTAGTACCCAGAGGTCCCCCTGACAGCCGGCAACGCACCGGAGACACCGCTGGCTGAAAATAAGTAAAGTAAACATTTGTTATGTATTTTTTATTAATTAAAATCATTTTTTTTTACATTGACATTTTTTTTTTTACAGTATGAATGGTGAGACCCGGGAATTACCCCTCGCAAAATCCCGGGTCTAAGTCCCGGATTTTAGACCCGGGATTTTGGGGTTGGACTATTCATACTGCACCAAGACCCGGGTTTTTCAGCGTGCCCCTGCAAAAACCCGGGTTTTTGGTGCAGTATGAATGGAGTATTAGATAACTCCAAAAACATACTGGTAGGTTAATTGGCTGCTAACAAATTGACCCTAGTCTGTTTGTATCTGTCTCTGTCTCTGTCTGTGTGTATGTATGTGTGTTAGGGAATTTAGACTGTAAGCCCCAATGGGGCAGGGACTGATGTGAGTTCTCTGTACAGCGCTGCGGAATTAGTGGCGCTATATAAATAAATGGTGATGATGATAATGATGATGATCCCACCACTTCGCAAACACGGTGCCTCCACCTCCGTCATGCTCTCTAATCAGGGTTGTAGTTTCTTAATAAGATCTACTAAGTATTAGCTGGGGAAAATGACTGATGATGACTCACACACCCACTCCAGGTAAAAAGGTAAAAAAACTTGAAACATTTATTAAATGGCCTGATGAGTCACATAATGAATGAAGAAAAATAAATTTGTCCTCAAATAAGTTAAAGTGGGTTAAGTGGCTGTATCCAGAGTAGGAGGAACACGGTAAGCCTGGCAGGAGGGCGCAAAGCCATGCTTAAATATTTGTTTCTGTGCACAGGGGTAAACGCAGGATTCGAGGAGGGGGATTTCCACGCCACGATACCAGTGGGCGTGTCCAGCATGTGTAAAGGCGTGGCTACAAACACACATCGGGTCAAACACACAGACATGTAAATTGTCCCATACACAGACAAGCACAGACTCACATATACACAAACACGCAGACATGTAAACTGCCACATACACAGTTAAGCACATACACACACATACACAAACACACACTGGATCAAACACCCAGACATGTAAACTGTCATATACACAGATAAGCACATACACACACATACACAAACTAGGGATGTGCACCGGCGACTTTTGGTGTCTCGTGTTTTGTGTTTTGGATTCGGATTTTTGTGATGTTTTGGGTTCGGATTTGTTTCGCTAAACACCTGCCGAAAGGTTTTGGTTCGGATTTAAGGTTTTGGATTCAGATTTTTTTGAAAATAGCATAAAACTTCAAAAATCAAGTTTTTGGGCTTATTTTCACTCCTACGCTATTATTAACCTCAATAACATTCATTAACAAGCATTTCCACTAATTTACAGTGTATTCTGAACACCTCACAATATAGTCATTAGTCCAAAACGTTGCAACGAGATATCTTTCTGGACTGCGTAGTGGAGTGGTCCCCACAATATAATAAGAAAACCATCAACTGGTCTTAATCGCACCAAAAAATGTACCTGGACTGCGTAGAGGAGTGGGTCACCACAATATAATTTAAAAACCCTGAACTTGTATGATTCGCACCAATAAATATATCTGGACTGCGTAGAGGAGTGGGTCACCACAATATAATAAGAAAACCATCAACTGGTCTTAATCGCACCAAAAAATGTACCTGGACTGCGTAGAGGAGTGGGTCACCACAATATAATTTAAAAACCCTAAACTTGTATGATTCGCACCAATAAATGTATCTGGACTGCGTAGAGGAGTGGGTCACCACAATATAATTTAAAAACCCTGAACTTGTATGATTTGCACCAATAAATATATCTGGACTGCGTAGAGGAGTGGGTCACCACAATATAATAAGAAAACCATCAACTGGTCTTAATCGCACCAAAAAATGTACCTGGACTGCGTAGAGGAGTGGGTCACTACAATATAATTTAAAAACCCTGAACTTGTATGATTCGCACCAATAAATGTACCTGGACTGCGTAGAGGAGTGGGTCACCACAATATAATTTAAAAACCCTGAACTTGTATGATTCGCACCAATAAATGTATCTGGACTGCGTAGAGGAGTGGACTTTTACTGCTGAATGTGTGAACTTGGTAATATTGCAGTACCAATGGGCTTATACTGCAGGATTGGTTTGGCAAATTTTGTTGTAATTAAAAAAAAAAAAATTAGTTTTTTGTATATTTTTTTTATTTACTTTTTTAAAATTTTTTAAACACTTGGGAATAATGGGGAAATAACTATGCCCTTAGAAGCACAGAGCACGGGACACAGGACCACTGGACTGAACAGGACACAGCACACAGGACCCAGCAGCACCACTGAACTCAAAATTGACAGAGCACAGCACACAGCACCACTGGACTGATACTGCAGAATGTGTGAACTTTGTAATATTGCAGCAGTACCACTGGACTTTTACTGCTGAATGTGTGAACTTGGTAATATTGCAGTACCAATGGGCTTATACTGCAGGATTGGTTTGGCAAATTTTGTTGTAATTAATTTTTTTTTTAATTATTTTTTTGTATTTTTTTTTATAACTTTTTTTTAATTTTTTAAACACTTGGGAATAATGAGGAAATAACTATGCCCTTAGATGCACAGACCACAGGACACAGCACGACTGGACTGAACAGGACACAGCACAGGACCCAGCAGCACCACTGAACTCAAAATTAACAGAGCACAGCACACAGCACCACTGGACTGATACTGCAGAACACAGCACAGCACAGCACAGAACAGCACAGCACAGCACAACAGAGCACAGCACAGCACAGCACAGAACTAAACAGCACAGCACGAGATCTACCAGAACAGAGGACCACCTAACACACCCTCCCTCTCCCCTGATCAATGCCCGAGTGAAGATGGCGGCGACTAGCGGGGAATTTATAGGTTCCGAGTATCGCGAGATCCGACAACGGGATTATGACTCGGAGCCTCGCTTTCAAGTTTTCATTTGGCGCCAATACCCGGATCTGTCTCGGATCCGACTCGGATCGGCAACGTTCGGGTGGGCTCGGATTCAGGAAATCCGAGTGCGCTCATCTCTAACACAAACACACACTGGATCAAACACACAGACATGTAAACTGCCATATACACAGACAAACACAGACTGACACACATACACAAACACACACAGGATCAAACACAGATATGTAAACTGCCATATACACAGATAAACACAGACACACACATACACAGGATCAAACTGCCATATCCACAGATAAACACAGACTGACACATACACAAACGCACACAGGATCAAACACAAATATGTAAACTGTCATATACACAGACTGATACACAAACAGGGGCGGATCTAGAAAACTGTTGTACCCGGGGCGATTTAGGGGGGGCGATTTAGGCCCCATCCCCTTTCTAACATCTTAGGCTGCCGACGGCTGCACACTATGTGCAGGTCCGTCCAGTCGTGACAGGCAGGGACAATCAGAGCAGCCGGGTAGCACACTGCCCCTGCCTGTCATGGCTGGACGGACCTGCACATAGTGTGCAGCCATCGGCAGCAAGTGTCTGCTAGGGGGGGCGATTGCTCCAATCGCCCCTGCCCCCTGGATCCGCCACTGTACACAAACACACATAGGATCAAACACACATACATGTAAGCTGTCATATACACAGACTCACACACACACAATCTTACCTTCTTCTGCTGCCTCCTGCATAACACCCATGCTGGCCGTGTGGGAGGAAGGGGCGGGGCAAGCTGCCGGCAGAGAGCTGTGCTCACACTGCAGGGGACTGACTGGGAGACGATCCCAAGCTACAAGCAGTAGTGGCTGGTCCCGAGAGAGTGGCCAGCCACTGTAATCATATGGCATCCCAGGTAGGACAGGGGATTCTGGGGACTAGGAAACCCCCCCTGGGTGCGCCCCTGGTGCAGACAACATCCTTCTTAGCCTCCCATGCAGGAATGGGGGGACTCTGTAAATGTCAGCACTAGGCCTAGATGTAATTATTGCATATAAGAAAACAACAATACAACTTTGGTGCAAATGGTTATCATAAACACATTTGGCGTTCAGTAATAAAAATGCAAAATCAGCATAAACATCGAAGACAACGGTACCACTTCACAAAAACATGGTTCAGCATGTAAACATAAGAACAATACCATGTTAAAGACCTCTCTCTTAGGCTGGGTGCCCACTACAAGAAACTTCTAACAATGCGATAGCTAAGCGATTTTACCAAGGACAGAAAAAAAGAAAAAGTTCCAATCAGCATGCCGATTCATGTGTGCACACTATACACGATTACTATCATATCTTCATAACCATCGGCTGCAACACATGGTCTCCTCTCTGCCACGCCTTTCAGTGACATCACATTGATAGCTAAATTGCCGTTTCAATTCCGCAGAATGCATACACACTGCAGAATTGGAACGACAATGTTCCATCATTGAATGAGATTTTTACTTCAATTTAAAATCTTGTTCAACGATATGATCTGCTTTGAAACGCTAATCGCTCCTCGTTGCAGAGTACACACTACTGTTATATTGGGCCAATCAGCCATTTTTCATCTAATTGGCCCGATAATCTGCTGAAAACACTGCAGCTTTTGCAGCTACTGCCTGGAGAGGACTATATTAAGACGCTATTATAAGAACTTGATGCCTGCAGTAACTCTGTACCAACAATGGGCTGCTGTAATACTTGGACTATTCACCTACCTGCAGGAGTTAAGCTCATTACTTCTGGATGCTTTTCAGGGGCAAATGCAGGAGTTGCAGAGGAGGGCTTCCACAACACGCCGCCAGTGGGCGTGACCAGCATGCATGGGGACGTGGCTATAATTTTAGAGAGTGCTTGGCTGCTCTCCAACTCTCCCTATCCCCATAATATACATGGTCAATACTGTGTGCACTACTGTTAGGTGCATGCAGCTCTCTCTTTTCGAGCAGAGCAGTGTGAAGTGGAGGCAGGGTCCAGCCACCTCAATTATACAGTGCCCCAGTGTTGGAGGGGGGTTTCCAGGCACTAGAACCCCCCTCAGTTTGCCTATGCTTTTATTATTATTACTATTATTATTCTTTATTTATATTGAGCCACAAGGTTTCTGCAGTGCCGTACAATATACAAAATACAAAATGAACAGTTGACCATACAGGGTACAACAGTATAGAACAAGACAAGTAAAACCAAGACTCTAATAGCACCAAGCATGTTAAATACAGTAACATTGGAGAAGAAGAGATTGAATTGAGACAGAAGAGTGAGGGCCCTGCTAATAAGAGCTTACATACTAAAGGGAGTGGAACAAAGAGCAGGCAAGAGAGCAGTCAGTGAAGGTGGTCAAGTGCAAGAGGAGCGCTAACAGGAAAGAGGGAAGAGGAAAAGAAGGATGTAGAAGGTTAAATGGATGGATGGTAGGCTTTGAGCAACAGATGGGTTTGAGTGCCAGTTTGAAGGTGCACAGACGGATGGTGAGAGGGAGGTCATTCCAGTGGAAGGGGACAGCACGGAAGAAATCTTGATTTCCGGCATGGGATGAGGTGTTCAGTGCAGAGAAGAGGTGATGGGCATTGGCCGAACATGGAGAATGGGTGGGAGTGTGAAATGAAAAGAGGTTAGAGCTATAAGGGAAATGGCAGCTCTTACTCTAACACTGGTAATTCCCTCTGTTATTTTGGCAGCTCTCTCTAGTAAACTGGCAGCTTTCTCTATTTAGATTGGCGGCCCTCCCTATTAGACTGGACACTTTCTCTATTAGACTGGTATCCCTTTCTAAGGGAATGGCAGCCCTCCTGATTGCACTCAGCCTTTCTATAATGGTATTGTCCGCTCTGCCTGTACTTCTCTCTGCTGTCTCTCCCACCACAGTACTCACTCTCCCAGTAGATTCTGTGCTTACTGATAGTCTTCCTGACAGCTATGTTTTACCTTCCTTCCTCTCCTTCAGATGTCAGTTGTGGCAATGACGGCATCTCCTTCTTCTCTGGCCACACTGCCACACTTCTCTCTTTCTGGTGCCAAATTGCTCACTAGTGGCAGGCTCTCTGCTTCTCAGACACACTTAGATGTTTAGTTTTAAGTGTTTGGAAGCAGTGGACCTAGCCTCCATGAACAGGTGAATACTGAGTCCAGGGTTAAATGAACATTCCATAATTAACAATACAGTACCAAACAATGAAACAAGGTAAGAGGGCTCTGTTCGATAGAGTCTATGCACCTAAATGATAAAAGTATTCTGTCCACTTTGCATGACTCGAAAACCTCTACTGACATCACTAACACAGAGACCCCTCCAAAAATGGACAGTTTACATCACTTTAAGTTATTAGGAAGTCTCATCCCTCCAAAATAAAACAGCATATTCTTTGTAAAATGCCATATTTCCCCTTCCTTCCTCCTATAATAAGGGGTATAATTTGCCCCCCTCGCAAAAACTGTATCCTTTTTCCAGAAAATAAAAGACCCCCTGAATTTATTGATATTATGTGTATGAACAGTTATTCCATTTAAAGGGAAGAGGTGCAAATATTTGTATATATGCAATTATATTTTCTGGGCACCATTTACAGTACAAGGGCTTGTGGTGGTAACTGTTGAAATCAGGTGTTCAACATCATGTGATTTCTAAAATCCTGTTTAGTGCCGATAATCCAGAAATAATGTGAGGGAATGGACCTGTACACATGCACACTTTTCTGATGCATCGTTGCCAGCAGCATTCACAAGCATCAATTCTTGCTTAGCACATTATGCCGCAAGGAGGTTTTGAACCTTTGAATAGGGTTTTGTCTTAGCATTTAACAGACACCGTTTTTCATGTCCATGTGTATAACGCCATAATATGATTATTACCAATGTCTACAAGCATTCCTAACTTTAAAAAGTTAAACAGTTTGGATATATTTACTATGCGGCAGTTCCAAAGTACTGTCAATTTCTGATGGGCTTTGTCTTTAGTAAAAGTGCAGTTTAAAAAAATGACTTCAAAGCGTCGGGAATTGGCGATTCTATGGAAACGCTGCATAGTAAATATACCCCTAGTCTGTTCCTGCATGTAAATTTTTTCATTTGAAGCCATATATGTTTAAATTCAACAACTAGGGAAAATTACAACTCTTAAACCTTTTTAGGACTTTTTTTTAAAGCACTCATTCCTACATCTATGTTTACTACTTAAACTAATAACATTTTAGAATTTTTATTAATATTACTTATTTTTATTTTTTTTTTGCTTATAGGGCACCGACATCAGTGAACGCTATCTGGAATTTCTGATTTACAGAAAATACAATCAACATGTTGATTTTTTTTATTTTTATTTATTTAATTAATGAGAAACTCAGATATGGGGGGAAATCAACGCAGAGGACTGGAACTGGTGGAAAAAAAAATTGCCGGCTATTAGACCATCTGTCAATTATTTTTATGCTATGAATAGCAACCTCTCAGTATGAATTTATATAGGACATTATTGCACTAATCCCTTACCCCAACAAGTGATAGTGTACACTGCTGCACAACAGTCATGTCAAATAAAGGAAGAAAATTGTCTACCAAACAACGCCTTTGTGTGAGATAAGCATCACAATTTGGAGATTATGATGTCATCATTTTATAAAGAATGGGAAGAGACATGGAAGCTAGACAGGGCTGATCTGATGAGTCTTTGTAGAATGTAGAATCCAATGCGAAGCTTTGTCAATGGCCAACAAAGGATGTTATTACACTTCTTTTCACTTGCTTCTTTCCTGTTATGCAAATCACGACACATTTTTGCAGCTCTGCAGTTGTATTTTATCTTCTTAACTCAATTGCAGTATTGCACTGTATCCCTACAAGCTGTTCCACTCTGCTATTAGTCATCACTAGGCTTAACAGAGAGAAAATTTGATGTGTATAGAAAAGGTTCTCCCCTATAATAATAGCCTTCTTTTAAAGGGTATCTCCACATATATACACTTATATTTTGTTTTTTGTATACAATGTGTGGGCGGAAGGGCTTAGAAAAAAGTTCTATATGCTTTCTGTAGATCTCTGTTATGGAAGCATTTGGCATAACAGTGAGAGTCAAAAGTACCATAAAATATTACGGAGGACATCCCCATGCGGAGAGCGGAATAGTCCAGAAACTCAGCCTGCAGCATGTAAAACTGCTGCAGAAGGTAAGCAAAACTTTTTGTTGAAGTCCCCTTCATCCACACATTGTATCAAAAGTATAATACATTAATGCAGAGACACCCTTTAAAAATCTTCAGTTCTGAAAAACTATTTGCTAATTATTTCTGTAAATGTTTTTATTGGTTCATGCAGTGATGGGCAACAGGCGGCCCTCTGAGCCTTCACCTGTAGCCCTTCAAGCTCCTTCCTACTTAATTGTATGATTATTTCTTTATAGCTTGTAACACTTGTTTAAATGCCTGCTGATCTGTTATTACAGATAGGTGTGTATTTCCTTCATTACATGTAATGTTATAACTTGTTACTAAGATTAGAGGTTAATTAAGTAATGTGCAGCCCTTTTGAATGGTAGAGGGACACTATGTGATCCCTGAAGAGTATCAGGTATCACTGGTACAACATAAGCAATTTACAGTAGGTTTAGTAATTCCTTAATAACTTTTCAGATGACCAGTGCTCAATCGCTAAACTCCTCTTTAAATGGCCAGATAGCATAGCATGATTCACTTTGTCATTTGCTAAATACTAGCAAATATTGTAAAATAAGCCGCAAAGCAGTTTGAAGCAGCGATTAAAAAAAATGGATTATAATACTGCTGCACCAGCATCAATGAGAGATAAACACAAATTATTTCTTACAAACAGCACCTTTTAAGTTTTTAAAAGGAAAAGTTTGCCTACACAATCATACTTTTTACATGTTTTAACATAATATTCGTTTTAGTATTAAAAAATACCACCTTTATCAATAAATTACACATTTGTTATCAACATCATCAACATTTATTTATATAGCGCCAGAAAATTCTGTAGCGCTTTACAATTGGGAACAAACATTAATAAAACAATACTGGGTAATACAGACAGACAGAGAGGTAAGAGGGCCCTGCTCGCAAGCTTACAATCTAACACTCATTTATGGTTTAAATTGATCATGAGTTAAGGGAACATCAGGGCTGTCTTTCATTACTTGTGTGTGTGAAACTTATTGCATTGCTTGAGTTCGAATCCCATTAAAGGTTTAGGAGAAGACCAGAAAGTCCATGGCATGGCAAGCAACACCTCTAAGGATCCTCATTGTAATAATCTCACTCCACAAAATACAACTTCTACACTGCTCTGAAGAAAGTAAATCATCAGTGCACCTACTCTATACTTAGCTATGAGCACCTATACCGTTCCCAAGTTCTCCCCTCTTCTGCTCCTCCACAAACATCACCATCTTACTCCGTAAAACCATTCGCCTCGAGCACAATTCATGGTTCTCGACCTGTTGCAGCTTTTGCATTACACAACGGATCATTTGTGCTCTGTATCTATAGCTCCCAGATTCATGAGGTACAATTGTGCTTCTACCGAACAACAATTAGGATATAGTATACACTTTTTCCTTTTGTTTCTTACCTATATCTTCCAACTGACCCGATGTTAGCAGGACAATACCGATTTGTAGACCTCGATAGGGGCAGAGCTTACATTAAAGTGGGTGCTTACAAGAAAGTGGGTGCTTTAGGCAGGGGGTTTGGGCAGATCAAGCAGAACAGATCAAAGAGTTTATACATAAGGTCAGATTTCCATCCTTATCCCAGTTGAAATTAATTTCACATTTAGCTATAAAGCCAGTAAAAAAACACTAAATTAATTTTCTCTGCTCCTCCTTAAATTATTATACTCTCCTCCCTGTCTTGATTTAATGAATCCTACCCTTTACTCCCCATATTGACTTCTACCCTCTATTTTACAGAACAGCAAAGAGAAATATTGTTGGTGTAACACTGATACCACATAGTAAGAAAGAGCCCATCTTTACTGATTAGATAAGCATGTGCTTGAAATGAGCACACCAGTAGAATAACTAAAGGGGTCTAAGCTCTAGTGCATACCTCCCATGCATGGAATTAGACAAAGTAAGCCCCTCCCGATCCGCTTAAACCCTAACCAGCAATGTTCCCATCCAAACAGGACCACTTTTCACCAGAAACTCCCAGTTTGGGGGTGAAGCTCCGCTCTGTTTTGTAAGCCCCAACCCTTTTACGGCCCTTGATTCAAGACAGTTGGGAGGTATGCTAGTGCAAATTGTGGCACCATCATATTAACTTAATAACACCCACCACACATAGACATTTTAGCAGCACTGACAGTCTTACTGGAGTCTTCCAAATTAGTCTCATGGTACGACTAAACAGTACTGGTGCTTCCTTGGTCCCAACTAGAAGGAAAGGAACAAGCAGGTCTGAGACATGTTGGGCCTCTGAGCTCTGCGCTGAGTATCCCCAGAGCTACCTCGTCTGCAGTAACCTTGGGCCACTCATTTAGACCAGAAGTGGAGCAGCATGGTAACACCGCAATGCTGCAGGGCTTCTCTGATGCTGTCCTGCAGCATTAAAATGACAGCCACATACTAAGCAGGATTCAGCTTGTGACTGTCATTGTAACACTGCAGGACTACATCAGAGCACCCCAAAAACATTGACCACCATTTCCCCTATCTGTTCACCCCCTCTTCTGATATAAAATCCAGAAGAAGGGCAGGAATTACAGCCTGGATAATTGAGCATGCACTTACCATCATGCACATGGGTACTGGTCATATGATGAGCACGTACAGTATTTTAGTGTAAACATAGTACAATTTTGAAACTCTGGGAGGCATTAGATAAGCTACTACTAGCAGTTAGGCAGGGAGTCGAATTAATAAAATTGACCCATCGAGCCTCCTTAAGTCCACAAATATATTTTGATTTGTCAAGTCGTTGGCAAATAGTGTTGCTGGTTACTTAGCCACTTTGCAGCATTCATCCCATCTGAAGACGGGGAGCCAGAAACCTGCTCACTCTGAATATTAATTTGCATGCTGGGTGTGAATATGTTTATGCAGCTAATACCAGTGTCACGTGTGTATGGAAAATTACATAAATGATGCCAGCAAAATTGTATATCCCCCAAGTAAGTGAGGTGAATTCAGCAGAATAAACACTGTCTTGCAAACAGTAATAAATAAAAAACAATGTTTCCTTTGTGCCCTATTGTAGGGAAGAAAATAGGAATAATATCTAATACTGTAGTTGATGCTTTACATTTCTAATTGCTGACGTGCAAATTGCACTGTGTGTTTTTTCCAGGTAATGTACAATGGAGCAGAACATTGAATCTGAATAAGATTACACCTCTTTAAACATGCAAATTGGTCACCATATTGGAAAGCCAAACACACAAATTCTGTTGATGCTTTTTTAGCAAGGTGCAAATTACTATTCATCTCTACACGCCAGACTGCAGGTTCTGTATCAGAGCTTATTTATTATGGACACTTTAATGCCCCTGTAAAATTAACCTCTGTAATTCTCAATACACTCTTCTGCTCTCTCATAAAGCATTACGTATTTTCACACGCCACTGTATTATAAAAGAGAAATATACACTATTTATTCAAAGCGGTACCCTTAGCTGTAATCCTGATCCTACGTACACAATTAACATCGTTCTAAGCAAACATTACTTCTATGATTCAAATGTGAGGTGGAAAAAGTATGTAGATTAAATACAGATTAGGGGTGATGCTTCTTTACTTACTGCATGTTTGTCATTTTTGGTGAAATAAGTCCTGATTTCCAAGGTTTTCTATTTTATTTTGTTTTAAAAAGAGGAGAAGCTGTAATAATGATAAGGATGAATATAAATGTGCATATATATTATATAAACTAACGTGAAATGTATTCAGAGACAAGCAAGGGTCTAATCTTCCACCTAGTAGATTTATGACATTATCTATCTATCTATCTATCTATCTATCTATCTATCTATCTATCTATCTATCTATCTATCTATCTATCTATCAATATATCTAGCTATCCTATTTCATATCTATCCATCTATCTATCTATCTATCTATCTATTTATCTATCTCATATCTATCTATCTATCTATCCTATTTCATATATATCCATCTATCTATCTATATATCTATCTATCTCTATCTATCTATCTATCTATCTATATATCTATCTATCTATCTATCTATCTATCTATCTATCTATCTATCTATCTATCTATCTATCTATCCTATTTCATATATATCCATCTATCTATCTATCTCTATTTATCTATCTGTCTATCTGTCTATCTATCAGTAGTATTTATTTTATACAGTCCTTTACATAGCTTCAGATTGCTTTGAATTGTATTTAGTGTCACATATATGCAATCTGACAGTTAGATAATCCCCCAGAAAGTGCAAAAATGGAAACACAATCTGTGCTTTCTGTGACATAAAAGGGCAGTGCCAATCAATCCCTGTAAACACCTTAGCAATCTTCATATTCTGCCTCTACACATGAATGTGCAAGTACGAGAATGTTACAATCTACGGTACAATGGGAGGTATGATGTACCATATTGGACTACCATATGGTTACTAACCTTAGAGGTTGGTTGCAACGATCAATGTAGAAATTACCAAGCAGAATGAGCCTGAGGAAAAGAACCAGTTATCGTTCAAGCATGCTATATAATTGGCTATGGGATCTAAAACAAATGTCTGAGAAAGCAGATGGATGTGAAATGCTCCATTATTCATAAACATATTTCCCCCCTTTCATTTTTGTGGAAATTTTAGCTCTGTCACTGAATACTCCACAATGACTTCTTAACTCTTTCTCTGCAGTAAGGTTCTGGCATGTGAATAGATGGGGAAAAAAGGACAGATTATGCATAGATGGAGCATACAGCTGTGTGCCACACATAGATTATACCAGTAGTGCCCCACACATACATTATACTAGCAGTGCCCCACACATACATTATACCAGCAGTGCCTCACACATAGGTTATACCAGTAGTGCCCCACACATACATTATACCAGCAGTGCCCCCCACATAGATTATACCAGCAGTGCCCCACACATAGTGCCCCACTCATAAATTATACAAGCAGTGCCCCCCACACATTAGAGATGCTCAGGCTCGGTTCCCTGAGAACCGAACACACACAAATTTAGCAGATCCCTAGCAGATCCGCGAAAGTACCGAGCCGGCCCAGCTCGGTACTATCGCGCGCCCTAGGAATTGAAAACGAGGCAAAACATTATTGTTACGTTGTCGGATATCACGAGCTTTGGATGCTATAAGTACCGCCCTCGACGGCGATCCAGCGCCATTTCACAGAGGGACACAGAAGGGGTAGCACAGTTCTTGGCAATCTCTAGTGCACTTGGGCAGCGTCATAGGTAGAAAAGAAAAGAGAAGGGGTAGCAGTGTTCTTCAAAGTCTCCAGTGACATTCAGGAGAGCTCCATTGCTCCATTGCTAATTGTCATTGCTGAAATAGAAATAATAGGTCTGGTAGGCTTGGTCTTCTAAATCTGCAGTCACATTGTACTATGTTATATAGGTAACACACAAACAGGAGAGCTCCATTGCTCCCTTGCTAATTGTCATTGGTGAAATACAAATAATAGGGATGGCAGTGTTGTTCTGAATCTAAAGTCACAATGTACTGTGTTATCAAAATGGATTCACAGCAGTACACAGAAGACCAGAAGCACCAAGCAGCTGCTGTCACCAGTCATGATGATAGTAATCCCTCTACGTCATCTTCTAAAGCCTATGTTAAAGAGCATAGTATTTTTAAGGCAAGAAAACCAAAATGTAAAAAGTAATCTTTTATCTTGGTCAAGAAAAAAAGACCTGTAATCCAGGCAAAGTTATCTGCAGAAAATAATAAAATTGCCAACATGCCATTCTACACGTGGCATGGAAAGAATGAGGCCAAGTTCTGCAACTGTCACTGAGGCATCTTCTTGTAAGGTCAGTCATGACCAAGCAAGACCTTGTCATTCGGACTCCAAAAGTGGTGTCAAAATACTTTTACGTGTAAAAGCCGAGCTGGAAGAAAACAGTAAGGCATTAGAGGAAAATGTATGTTCAGATTCAGAAATGACAAAAATTCCTGAGGAGAATCTATCCACGAGTGCTATGTGTAATCCTGACCTTTCTGATAGTGTACCCATAAAGAAGGCCCCTTTCAGCATATCTGAAGATGTGTGCATGAACAGCCCAAGTGTAGCTGGTGATACACAAATTGAGGATGCCACTTTGGAATTGCAACAGGATGAGGGAGATATTTGTGTAGCTGACGAGGCCGCTAATGAGGATGTTGAAGAGGATGATGTTGTTTGTGTAAGTCCTGCACCAGTGGAAGCAGTTCTTGCACATCATAAAAAGAAGGCCATTCTCATGCCTGGGCATAAGACCAAAAAATCCACTTCTTATGTGTGGAATTATTTGTACCCAAATCCTGACAACAGTTGTCTAGCCATTTATAGCATTTGTAAAGCCACAGTCAGTAGAGGTAGGGACCTTAACCAAGTAGGAACCTCATCCATTTTACGCCATTTAAAGTGAGTTCATGGCAAGCTGTTGGGAAAATTGGAAATTTATGCTAAAAAAAATAACAGCAAGCAGTCCATCATCAGCTAGGTCCCTTCTCTCAGGTAGATCCCAACACCTGCAATCTACACCCACAACACCGTCCTCATCAATATCCTCTGTAGCAATCGGAGTTAGTCCTGCATCCAAGTTGGTAAGGCTAGATGACTCCTCCACTCTCCTGGATTCCTCAGAAGAATTCTTGAGCGTTAGTCCCACTGCTGCTGCTGCTGGGGGTGAATCTTCATCCCAGAAGCAGACCAAGAAGAAGACTACTAGTAGTTTACAACAATTGACTGTTAAACAATCCTTTGCAAGAGGAAGCAAGTATGAAAGCTGTCACCCAGTCGCAAAACGGATCACAGACATCATGGTTTTAGACAGTTACTTGATGACTTGTGTCCCCATTAACAAATTCCATCACAACACCGTTTTACTAGAAAATCTATTCTTCACCTCTTTCAGAAGGTTCGTAAAATTTAATTATTAGGCTACAAAATGCCATTCTGCCCATAGTACACTTAACCACAGATATGTGGACAAGTGGAACTGGACAAACTAAAGTTTATTTGACTGTGACAGCCCACTGGGTTGGTGATTCGCCTTCACCAGCAAGAACAGCAGCAGCATGTACCCAAGTACGTCACATTTTTCAGAGGCAGGCTATTCTGTGTATCACCGGCTTCACTAAGAGGCATACAGCTGACAATCTGTTACAAAAACCAAGGGATGTCATTGCAACATGTCTTATCCCGCTTGGACTCAGGACATGTCATTTCTGATAATGCCACCAATATTCTGAAAGCATTACAGCTGGGTGAATTCCAACACATTTCCTGTTTTGCTCACACTATAAACTTGGTGGTGCAGAGCTTTTTAAAAAATCACAGGGACGTGTAGGAGATGCTGTCTGTGGCCCGTAAAATATCTGGACATTTCCGGCATTCAGCAACAGCATGTAGGAGATTGTAGCAGCTACAAAAGCAATTTAATTTGCCCTGCCAGCAACTGAAGCAAGACGTGGTGACAAGGTGGAATTCCACCCTATATATACTTCTGCGGATGGAGGAACAGTGAAAAGCCATCCATGCTT
This sequence comes from Mixophyes fleayi, assembly GCF_038048845.1. Classification (NCBI taxonomy): domain Eukaryota; kingdom Metazoa; phylum Chordata; class Amphibia; order Anura; family Limnodynastidae; genus Mixophyes; species Mixophyes fleayi. Next base: position 87,477,430 of record NC_134405.1, on the reverse strand, counting down.
ACTGAACAAGCCATGACATTTGGAAAGTAGGGGGGTGTATTTTACTCAAGCGCAGTGGAAACTACTTTCCGTGTTGTGCAAGGTGCTGAAACCATTCAAAGTAGTCACCTGTGAAGTGAGTTCAGACACTGATAGCTTGATTCAAGTGATTCCTTTAATTAGACTTTAGGAAAAGCAGCTTGAGAAACTGAAGGAGGAGTTTAAACAAAGCAATTATGCTAAGTTTGTCATACTTGTAGATCAAGTACTTTATTTGCTTCGTCAGGATCCAAAAGTTATCAAAATCTTGCAATCAGATCACTACATTTTATCGACTGTGCTTGATCCTAGGTTTTAGATCTATGTCTTCTCTTTGTTTCCAACTGACCCAGATCTGAAGAGATGCAAGGAGCTGCTGGTGAGCAAGATGACAGCTCAAGTGTTATGTGACAGGACGGCGTCTCCTCCTTCAGATTCTCACTCAACTGCTGCTAGGAAAAAACTTAGCTTTCCCAAGAGACCCAGGGATGATGCAGATGACTCAGCACAATATTTTGATATCTGGTCTGGTCTAAAAGAATAGACCAAAAAAGTGACGCCTTTGCCATATCTCCACCTGATCCTACTATCAACATCCAAAGGATGGTAGAGGATTATTTTAACGACACCTTATAAATAGACACATCAGACAGTCCCCTTACATAATGGGAGGAAAAAAAGAGAGTTTGGAGACCCATGTACCAACTCACTTTGCACTGCCTAAGCTGCCCACCCTCCAGTGTGTACTCAGAAAGAGTTTTCAGCACAGCCGGGAACCTTGTCAGCGATCGGCGTAGGAGGCTACTTCCTCAAAATGGGTAAAAGATGATGTTCATAAAAATTAACTTCAATTTCCACGAGGAAGGCCTTTCCCGCCAATTACATCAAAATAATGAGACTTCTGTAATGGTGGATTCCAGCGGTGATGAATTAATAATGTGTGAGGATGATGTACAAACTAATGAGGGTGAGGATGAGGCTGAGGATGATGACAGCAACATCTTGCCACAGTAGAGTTCATTAACAGCACTGTTACCTTAGGTGCCCTAAGCCCATTGTTAGCTTATTTTGTGGGGGCCCAAACAAACCAAGCACATCAGCCTCAAAAGTGGCACTCCTTGTCGCTGAAGTGCTTGGTTTCTTAAAGTGCGCATGTCCTTTTTAAGATCCAACATAAGAGTGGGTGGGAGGGCCCAAGGACAATTCCATCTTGCACCACTTTTCCTTTCAGCTACCACTGTGTGCCAATGTTACCAAAATGTGCTATATACTGTTGTGTGCTTTGCAAAAATCTTAGACACCGATTGATGATAGAGATGACTCAGCACAACATTTTAACATCTGGTCGCCTACTGTAAAAGAATTGACCAGAATTAGTGACACCTCTGCTGTAACTCCACCTGATCCTACTATCAATTATCAACATCCAAAGAATGGTGTAGGATTATGTTAAAAAAATTTGAACGGTATTATTAACAAAGAACATTGTTGCTTGCAGAAGTAATGTAAGCATGGATGCCTAAATAAACGTGTATATGTATTACCTTCCACTTTGCTGCTCATCAGTATTGCAAGTGTTTGTAATCTGCACTTTACATCATAGATACCTAACTATATTATATTTTTTTGTGAATTGGGGCTGATTCGAAGCTCGGTGATGAACATGCTTTTTGCTGTGAATTACAATGGCTCTTTTTAGTGCATTGTCTGGCACCCTGGATTGGTCTGGGTCTGATAAAAGCACGCATCCCGGGGGGGGGGGGGAGGGGGCAGGACTCGTCGCCATGTATTAGCTGTAGAATTACCACAGTTATCCAAGGAATGGGTGGAATGATCAAATGAGTCATAACTGATTTCATAATCCAAGGTCAATTCCATCTTGCACCACTTTTCTTTTCTACCACTGCTGTGTGACAATGTTTCCTAGATATGCTAGGACCTGCCGTGTGTTTGTGTCATTGCTCTGTCGCTTAGCATCCAGCCAGGTCGCTGCAGTCTTTGTTTGAAAGTGTATGAAAATAAAATTGTGACTGTGAGCTGGTCAAAACTGACTGCAAATAACTTGAAATTAGTGTTATTGAGGTTAATAATAATGTAGGGGGAAAAAAGCAAAAATATGTTAGCAAAAATCGTGATCCAAAACCAAAACCAAAACACGAAAGGGCGGTTTTGCCAAAACCAAAACACAAAGTTAATCCAGATCTAAAACCAAAACCAAAACCAGAACACAGGGGTCAGTGAACATCTCTATAGATTATACAGTAACAAAAAGCAAAGAAAGAAGTGCTGAAGGCTGGTATATTAGTTCACAAGGTTTAATTCATGACTGTGTTTATAAACGATACAAGTTTAGGCAAAGATGCTACAGCAATGTGATTTCAGAGGTAAGTTTTGTTTTGTAATTTAGGGAATTTAGAGGGATAGTGTTTTAGAGGTTAGGGTTAGGCAAGTAGCTATGTACAGTAGTGTGAGCTGGCAATGGTGGAGAATGATGTAAAAAATAGCTATTTTCTATCCCTATATAGTGTGTTGAGGTCTATAGCATACAAACAGGCTCTTTGATTCTACTGTTAGTTTCTAATTCTGCTGGTAAGCTCACCCATAACCCAAGGCCAGCTCTACCATTAAGCAAACTTAGTTTAGCGTGCCAATGGTTAAGACGCACCTAAAACATTGAATGAGGGAGATAATGTCACTCATCCAGTGTTTCTAATGCCACCTTGGTTCCCAAGTGGGATGCAGGGTGGCACCTAGGGCATCCCAGGGCTTACATTTGCCCTTCCTGCCTGCTTTCGCTTTTTGTCAGTTCACAGTTGGTTCTATATGAAACAGCAACATGCCAGCCTGCATTCCACTCCTGAGATAACAAAAGTCAGGTGACTTTACTAGCTTGTTTACAGGATTTCCAATGCTCCCCATCTCCTCTATCAACAGCTCTCTCCAGCTGTGGAATCTCTTACTCTTTACAGCATTTTTCAACCTGTTTGATCAGTGGATGACAACCATTGTAATCTCTGTGACAGAAGCCATTTCCCCGGAGAGACTCACTATCTCTCCTGCTTCAGCTGGAGCGCAGTAAAGGCCTGAGAAGGATTCTTCAGCTAGAGATGAACATCTTTTAAGTAAATAGCAAGTGCCAACAAAGATGAAATTGATAACAGGTTGTTTAAGTGATAACCGGTGTCTAAAGCTTCCAGACGGAAAGCATTGATTGCAAGGATTGTTAGGCTAGAGAAAAGACAAGTGTTAATCGTCAGCTCTCAAAGGGCACTTGTCATGTTTTCATCATCAAGTTCGTTCTGCATTTGTATCTGTCGTGTAGCGAAACACCAGTCACATTCCCTTGATCTCTATATTAACTCAGACCATGGACAATAGATCTAATATATGTATATATATTTGTGGAAAAACATATATATTTATTTAGACATCAATCTCATTGTTTCCTCTTGTGGTGCCGACATTAGGGATCTGAGGCACGTTTTTAATGTCTAAAATGGTATGCATGCTTGGACCACACATATGTAGTCCACAGAAATCCGTCTTCAATGTGTTCATCAGTCTTGTATGTACATCTGCTGAAATATGTCATGTTTGTATGACCTTTCATTTCACCCTTTAGTGTATCATGTCCACCCTTTCCGTATAGTATAAGCTTATCAAAACGTATACACAAGATGAAACAGTATTATTTTCAGTGTGGTACTGGTAGACCAATTATTCAAGACAGCATGGAAGTTGTCGTACCAACGGTATTACAAATGTGCAAACGCTGGGAAGAGGGGTAGCTGCAATTATGTAAGTCAAGTGGTCTCTCAGTGGCCACTATTATCTACTTATTATTATTTTGCATTTTAGAGTGTATATTATAGAATTATGTGTGTATGTACTCAATAGGATTATCTATACAGTGTCATACAGTGTACGAAGCACCTTACAAAATTATGAGCAATAAAAATGGGACTGAGAGGAACAGCAGGGGAAAAAATATTATAAGTGATGTCTAAGAAGCTTGCAATCTAAATGGTTAATGGTAGACAGGCATACACAAAGGCAAGGTAACAAATACAAAGTACAGTGGTTTAATCCCTGGACATAATTATATCTGACAGTCATATGCAGATGTTGGAGCAATGCTATTCATATAAAAGGTAAGTACAACTTGGTTTTGAAATTACATAGGTTTCTTCGACATATGACTACTATGACTACGACATACGACTACTACTATGACTACATCTACTAGTTCTACTATCAAAGTTGCCAAATGTAATATTTATGCCATTGCAACAATGCCCTGCTTCAGCACCATTGTATAACTATAAAATATTGGTGAGTTTGACATTTTTCGTGTGTTCAGGCAGAGCTGTTTCTAGCTATCCACCGGGCATGGAGAATATCAGTGTTGTCTTTATCATTATCTAGCCCTTGTTATCGATTTTAGAATACCCAGCGATATATATACTTACCTGATATACTTCTTTTTAATTCTGCCACCTTTTGCTACAGGTCTACAACCAAACCCTTTATATAAGCACCCTCAATTAAATGCAATCCTCCCCACTGTATAAAGCAGCCTTTGTCCTGTGTTCCAAACACATAAAGAACACAACCAATTCCCATTTCAATGGAACAATTTACTGCGTATTGATTAACATTAAAGTGAGACTGGGCAGTGTGGTTTTGTCACCTTGGCCATTAATTATAACTAATTCTTCATTTGCCGTGCATTCATGTAATTAGGGAAATAAACAACAAGTTAATTTACATCAAACTTTTTATATAGGACAAAAAAGCAAGGGAAATATATGTATGTGGAGAGGGGGATTCAATTTTGACTATCATACAATGTTATAAACTATTTGCAAATAATTATTTACTTATACAATACACAGCAGTTGAATGGTTGTAAAAGAGCTTGAACTACCATCAGGGTGCCAAGTGTGGGGTAGCGTGGATACAAAGTTCCTGGTCCTGCCTTGGGTACACTCTGCAGTGGTGGATCCTAATGGGGACATATGAGGCAATCTACCAGATCTCCTAGCTTTCTATTGGTTTTCACAGTCACACACCTCTTTGGAGCTGCAAGTGGGACAAAAATCTGCAAATTTACTGTTGGTGGCCCTCACTACCCTATTCTTTGTGACACTGAGGGCTAAGTGTCTTGCAGAGTATAGCAGCATTGTTTTAGTAAAGTAAAAATGTGATAGTACTATCTAAAGTTCTGACTAAAGTAAGAGAAGAATGATAATATGAAAGCCCAAAGTGGATTTTCAATATCACTTGATGTAGGTCAACATAGTCTCCAGCTCACAAGTAGATAGTTTACAAACAACTTTAATATAAGCTTTGTTTCAACTGGAAATCAAACTTTGTTCTAAATGCTCAAAACATCAGATGAAGTTTAAGGGTTATATTTACTAAATTGTGGATTTGAAAAAGTGATGTTGCCTAAAGCAACCAAGCAGATTCTATCTTTCATTTATTTAATGCATGCTGCAAAATGACAGCTAGAATCTGATTGGTTGCTATAGGCAACATCTCCACTTTTTCAAACCCGCAGTTTAGTAAATATACCCCTAAATGTTAGCATACTTTGCAGTAAAACTCTTGACTTGGTATTAATTTAAAAAGAAAATTTTGTATTAGGAACTTTTTATCGTGGTAAGTGAACACATAGAGCAAGAAGAAACCGTTATGTACATGTATCTTTGTATATTCATTAGTATATTTTCATTGTCGGCTCTATTAAAGCCTAAATATATATATATATGTATAAATGTTAGTTCTGAAAAACTGAATATACGCAAAGGGATGAAAGATCGAACCAGTGTCCTTTTGAAGATTTGAGTTGAAACTAAGGTTTGTATAAAAAATTAATGTGATGATGTAACTCTGCCAACAAGCCATGGTAATCCTAATTAAACAGCCAGTGCCAGAAGCACATTAACAGGTTCTATGAAATGTGGATCTGCTTAGTGGGATCAAGAAAGCTGGAAAGAACAGAAGCAATCTGTTCATGTGAGGTGTACAGGAATATCGCAATAATCCATAACTCTTGTACTTCTAGCCTTTAAGAAGTACATCTACAGCCTTCTGCTGTTAAACAAGAAGCACATAGTTATCACTATAAGTCTTCGGACAAAGTTTTATAAAAAACAAAAAGGGTGTTTTATAAAAAACATTCTATAGGTTCCAACTACAACTTTTTATCCACAATGAATGTAAATAGGGCTGTATTTAGACTGTGAGTTCTGAGGGCCAAACACATGTAGGGTGCCTAATAGGACAACATGACTGTTCGACCCCTTGGATTGAGCGGCCAGATCACTTCCGGCATTGTCTATTACTGCTATTATTCTCAGTCCTCAGCAGCTATATTAGGTCAATTGCCCGGTATTAGCTGCGACAGTGCATGTTGTGTGGTCAGCAAAATTCCTAAATTAGTAATTACATACCAGACTCGTACCGCTGTTTAACAACACCACACTGTTTTTATTTGGAATAAAGCAGCCGGTGGTTGATAAAGCATCAAAAATAACATAAATTAGTGGAAAAAAGTAAATAAAAGCAAAAATAAACCACTTCCGCTGCTACTCTAGACATGTGCCTTGTTTTCATATGTGACAAATACAGCTCTGCATGTATATCTAGCATCATAAATGAAAGGTTTTATGCTACATATCATTATTTTGGGCAGCGCGGTGGCTAAGTGGTTAGCACTTCTGCCTTATAGTACCGGGGTCATGAGTTCAATTCCCGACCATGGCCTTATCTGTGAGGAGTATGTTCTCCTCATGTTTGCATGTGTTTCCTCTGGGTGCTCTGGTTTCCTCCCACACTCCAAAAATATACTGGTAGGTTAATCGGCTGCTAACATATTGGCCCTAGTCTGTGTGTGTTCAGGAATTTAGATTGTTAGCCCCAATGGGGCAGGGACTGATGTGATTTAGTTCTCTATACAGCGCTGCGGAATTAGTGGCACTATATAAATAAATGGTAATAATAAAATTAATTATTTTAAGTAATTGACCTAAATAATAACAAATCCACATTAAAGAGTGAATTCAATTATATTTAGTATTTTGTACATACTATCAATTCCAAATTACTGTCAAATAATGGCACGAGTTGAAATTGCTAGATTGTGCTTTGGGTTTCATTATGACCAAGCATGTTATCTGCATGGTGTTTATGTCACATGCTGGACCTTCCCATGTACTTCCCAGGTCCGGTCACTGCTTGGGGACTTCTAGACAGTTCTGCTGGGCCTTTTTCCAGAAGCCAGATGCCATAAGGATGTTCCCACATCCAGTTCTTTAAAGATTCGGGACTGAGCTCTACTGATGACCCACATTCTAGTTTTAGAGCAGACTATTTGAACCTGCTCAGTGTACCTCTGCTGGATCTTTAGTGGGTGTAATGCTACATTTCCAGGCCCTGTTTGGTTCTTATCCTGCTATTCCTGTTGTGAATTTCTTTGTTCCTGATTTCGAGTACCTATTTTCGTTGCCTGGATTCTTCATCCCGTTTCCCTGTGTCAGCATTAATTTTCATTCTGTGCCAATCTTACACATTTATCCGATCTCCAGTCCTGCCATTTTGCTGTTACCCGTCGGTCACGTCTAATACCGGAATGGAGAGCCGTGTCCTGCGTGGCATTTGCTTTGAAGCCCCTGAGGAACATCTTTGCCACATTAGACTCTGCACCTCCTCTGTAGGTAGCGCTAAGCTTGACTAACTGAATTGGTTCCCCTGCTTTCTAGTGTGTACCTAACAGTTTGTATGTTTTCCCCATTGTCACTCACCGGACTGTGAGTGCTACTTCTCGTGTATTTAGGAACCGTGGCCGTCCACCATCCTGAGGGTCTGCGCATGTGCAGCCCTTTCAATCCTTCAGTACATGTTCCTTTTAGTTAATTGGCTGATCCGGCAACACTCCCTATTTAAAGCACCTGTGTTCAATACCTCGTTGCCTGATCTTGGAGTCTCATTCCCCATGAGCCTCTGAAGGTGTTCCTGTGTTTCCTCGTGTATTCAGCTCCTGCTGATTCCTGTTGTTCGTTTGTGGTTTCCAGACCACTTCAACTCTCCTGTGTTTCATCGTGACTGCACCAGCTGATTCCTATCCGCTGCCTCTGTGCTTCTACAGTTTCCAGTCCACTTCAACTCTCCTTTGTTTCATCGTGACTACACCAGCTGATTCCTATCCGCTACCTCCGTGTATCTACAGTATCCTGCTTATCTCAACTCTCCCGTGTTTCATCGTGACTGCACCAGCTGATTCCTATCCGCTGCCTCCGTGTATCTACATTATCCTGCTGATCCCAACTCTCCCGTGTTTCATCGTGACTGCACCAGCTGATTCCTATCCGCTGCCTCCGTGTATCTACAATATCCTGCTCACCTCTACTCTCCCGTGTTTCATCGTGACTGCACCAGCTGATTCCTATCCGCTGCCTCCGTGTATCTGCAGTGTCCTGCTCATCGCAACCCTCCAGTACTCCTCGTATCTGCAGCCAGCCGATCCGCTGTTCCGTGCTTCTACAGTGTTCCCGCTTGTGTCAACTCGCCTGTCTGCATCGGATCAACGCTCCGCTGCTTTCATCTCGGCTAGACCGCCTCTACTCTCCTGTGCTCTCCGGGTGTCCAGTTCTATATACTACTGCTTCCTAAATATTGTTTATATCCTTGCTGGTCTACCTACTGTGCGCTGCACCTACTTGGTTACCGCTTCTACCCTCCTGGGACTTCATATCCTGCCGGCCTCCAGCCGTTCAGGTATCCCTGCACTCCTTTCTGACAGCCTGCTCTCCTGAACCACGGTATGCATACTTCTCATTGACTGTGCTGGTGTATTGCATATCTAGCTGGACTGAGTTGTTCTCCTCTGGAGTTTCCTATCCACTGAGACTATTGCCATCATTTGACTGTGTTACCTTTTAGCCTGGATAGTTCTTGTGACTTTGTATATTTGTGCAGTGCTGCTCAGTTATTACTATTTTGTGCATATCATCGTGGGATCAAGTTCAGTGTGCCCGTGTATACTCTGCATTGCATTTATCTCCCCGTGCTCCTCCTCACATATATATCTCAGTGGTACAACTTGCTAGAGGCAGACCACTGTTCCCTGTTTCCTGAGTCACCAGTTTCCAGTATCCTTTCACATAGCAGTGGTACAACTTGCTAACGCAGACCACTGACTTCCCGGATACCTTCACCTGGATTCCATTCCCTCACCTAGACAGCGGTACAACTTGCTATATGCAGACCGCTGACTCTCATCACCTCCTCGTTACTTCTGGACATTCCTCCTCACTATAGCAGTGGTACAACTTGCTACCCGCAGACCACTGACTACCCTCACGTTTCCTTGTCCATCCAGTTCCTTGTGTACAGTTATCTATATATTACCAGTGCTGCTAGTCATAGACTTTCCACGAGCATTCTCTTACCATCTGCTGTCTCCTGTTCCGCGATCACCCCGCTACCAGAGTACCATATTACCATCTATACTGCTCTGGTAAGTCCATCATCTGGTGATACCTGGGTAAAGACTCCTAGTGCCCGTGACACCCATGTTCCTATGTCGTTTCTCCAGATGCTAAAGGTCCAAAGACATATGTTTAAGTTAATTGGTGTCTGACTAAATTATCCCTTGTGTGTGCTTGTGTACCTGTGGTAGAGAAAATTAGACTGTAATCGCCACTTATCATCATCATCATCATCACCATCTATTTATATAGCGCCACTGATTCTGCAGCGCTGTACAGAGAACTCATTCACATCAGTCCCTGCCTATTACCCTGAACTAGGCTTTAGACTTTCCAGCAATCCTGGATAGGTAAGTGGATAAAATTGGTGTCTTCATGGTGCCTCAGATTAACAGACTCCTTGGGGTAAATCAGTGGCGCACGCAGGGGGGTTTCTGGGTCTCCAGAAACTCCTCCACTCCACTAAAAAAGTGCCCTAAATAGCGGCACTGTACTATACAATGCTGCATAGTACAGTGCTGCAAAAACTTTTTTCGGTGGGGGGGGGGGGAAACCCCCCCTTCCCCTAACAGTCCTGCGAGTGCCCCTGTAAATGTATTATATAACTGTGAGATTCTGGTTTGAAAACAGGAGAGGTTGCCTATAGCAACCAATTACATTCTAGCTGTCATTTTGCAGAATGTGCTTAATAAATGATAACTAGAATCTGATTGGTTGCTATAGGCAACATCTCCAGTTTTGAAACATGCCGGAAACTCTCAGCTTGATACATTTATACCCTTCTATTAAAAAAGTGAGTCTCTTCTAAAAAGGTTATTATAGTAATACTAAAAACTCTTGAACCCCACCCTCCAAAAAAATGAACCCGATACTTATAATAATTCTTATCCCTTTCAGTGTCAGGGGGTTGTGGAAATTTTGTACCTCAGGTTGACTAACCATTTTTCAAGATTTTGATTTAAATCATTTTGGACCTCATTCCTGTGAACACCTTTCTTTTTACATACTAAGGGCCTCACGTAGAGTCAGGTGCAATTTACACTTACAGTGTAAATTACATCCAACTGCCTAATTGTAGATTGCAATTTACACTTAACACCTTAACCAACCCTTGTGCTGCCAGCCTTGGCTGTGCTAGCAAATGGGGAGGACAAAAAGCGTGGGGTCCCCCCGAATTTACTATTACCAGTAGTAGGCTTTGCCAGCCTGAGCTCATGGCACTATAGCAGGGAAACACACAGAGTGGGGCACACCTGCTAAAATGCCAAACCAGCCATAGGTTGGTTAACATGGTGCTGGATTCCCTAGGGAGATCCGGACCGCAAAATAAATGCTGCCACCCTCCTAGGATTACCCAGCCCTGTGCTGATGGCACTAGGGCTCTCCCCACACCCCTGGGGCAGTGGGTGTGTGGTAATATTATTTATATAAATGTATAAATCCATTTTGTCCATGGTGCACTACAGGTCCCAGCATGCCCAGGATACCATTATGTGTTTGGGAATGCTGGCATTTGTAGTACCACAAGCTCCAGCATTCCCATGACTGCCAGGGCTTGCTGGTTCTTGGGGAACCACAAGTGCCAGCATGCCCTTGCACCCAGAGCCTATTGGGACCTGCAATGCACCAGGGAAAAATGTAAATAAAACACACACACAAGTTTAAAAATAATTTTATTTGAAATAACAACACATCCCTCATTCACCCTTTTTATTGCCCACCTATATCCAGGCTCTTCATCTGTAATAAATCCGGGGATCCTGGGCTTTGCAAAAAAAAAAATCTCTTATAAGCGACGCAATATGAGCTTCTAAGAGCTCCCGTCAGTACAGTCATATAAATAATATGAGGATTTCCCACAGCTTGAATTCAAGGCTTGAGTTACCCCACACTTTTTGGCCCCCTGGTTTTGCTAGTACCAGCCTAGGACAGGGCCACCTTAACAACATTATGGGCCCCCGGGCAAAGCAGTGCAGCGGGGCCCCTACCTCTGTATCATATATATATATATATATATATATATATATATATATATATAAAGAGAGAGAGAGAGAGAGAGAGAGATAGATAGATAGATAGATAGATAGATATAGATATATTTGCAGGATTTTTTTCTATTTTTTTTTTGCAGGATTTTTTATTTTACTTAAGAGCCCTGTCTATGGGGCCCCCTCGCCTGTGGGGCCCCCGGGCACCTGCCCATCGTGCCCAATGGAAAAGATGGCCCTGGCCTAGGATGGCAGCACTAGTGTTGGTTAAGCTGGTGTCAATCTGCAGTTTGCCAGATCACACAAACTGGAAGCCCAGACTTGGGTTACTATGTTTACATACTCGTACATTAAACACACGTGAATACATATTCAATTGTTTTTTACTTAGTGAATGCGTAAAGGTCTAAGCATGTCTATCAACTAAAATGACGCAACAAACTACATGGAAATGTAAAGATCTAAATGCTGTTAAAACAAGAACAGTATACATACTAAATTTAGTCTTTATATACTAGCAACCCAGCAAAAAGTTTTTACCACTATAGCAAACAAAAAAAAACTGCCCCCAAATTCCTTCCCCACAATGTGATCAATCAAGTACTAGGTAATCTATATCACTAAATCTATACCATACAATTTCAATCCTGTATATTTGTCTTAAAATAAAGCTTCATACTTTTGCTAGTATAAGTCTGAAATATATAAAAACCTAGTATAAACCTGAATGTTTGCAATCTGTACTACACGTTACCTTTACTAATTTCACGGAGTGCAATGTAAAACTCCACTAATTTAAAGTCAATAAAACGTTTTTAAAGCATCTCTGATCAACTTGCCGGTGACCTTTTCACTCTCAAATGAAGCATGCTTTTATCGGCACAAGCTGCATTAAAAACACATAAAAGTGTCGGTCAAAGGTGAACGCTTTTATTGCCTGTTTTTAAATTTAAAAATACTATACACAAACTTTCAAAACACTAATCGAGCTAAACTATCCCTACTATTAGCAAGCCACATTTCAAGTAGAAAAGGGAGTTTTAAAATGCCCAAAGTTCAAAAGGTCTTGCTATAAAAAGCTATCACCTTCCTTGGCTGTTTAGCTCTCACAAAGCTAGAAAGAAGTATTGCCAAGACTTTATTAAAGCATTACTCAGGCTGCGTCTAAGTTCACAGCATAGTCTGTGCAACAATATTGATTACTCACCATTAATCATCTGTTCTTTGTAAAGGCTGACATGATAATTAGCTGTCAAATCAGCCTGGATAATTGCACCATTGTTTCCTACTGATGTTAAGTCTGATCTTTTAGAAACTGACTCCCACTTTAAGTGTGCTTTACCATTTAGAAACAGCAGGGTCCTGCAACCCATTATATGACGTCAGTATTATTTAATAAGGGTATTGATCATGTAGCGCCATTTTAACACCCCTTCCCACCATTAAATTGGCGTTTCAAATTTTTTTGCCACTATACTGTTACAAAGACCCACACAACACCCCTTGGGCTCCCCCATGATAAAATCTCCAAGCTTGTAGAATGAAAGATTAAACCATCTGTGTGTTGGCACCTCAACAGTCTTTAACTAATAGATGATTGCACAATTCCATCTCATTGTGCCTACAGACAAATAAAAATAAATATTTTGCTACATGGAGCTGCATTGAGAGTGGAAAACTGTAGATTAGAGGGATTCAGAGACAAATGCAAAATTTTCTTGGAAGGATTCAAAGAGAAGCTACTGCTACACTCTTCATATATATATATATATATATATATATATATATATATATATATAAATATATATATATACACACACGCACGCGCGCGCAGAATAGACATGCTTAGTTTACAGTGTATATTCATCCTGCCCTAGAATAGTATGCAGCTCACTGTATTTTACATATAATGACTGGAAGATTGCCACAAGAGGTACTGAAGTAGCACATTACAGATCAGAGTATTTATAAGTCTACTGTTACTCATGTATTATAATGTATAATGCATTATCTCCTCCATGAGATACAAAGATGGTAAAAGCCACTTTGGACCCATTGATGATAGGGCTAAGATCTGGCTGTCAGTAATAGACCCTGGTTCCAGCTCAGGAACAGGTTGTTATAGCACCTGAAAGTATAGTGTGCAGTACGATAGTTGTATTCTCAGTGCTTTGAAAACCTGGTGACATTATTGTGAGAGCAGAGGGGGCTTCCATGTTATTGTCTCTGCTGAGCAAAATGACAAGTGAGGCTTTTAGGATGAACGCACTTAAAGGGCGACAGGGTTTGTAACAAGCTGAATGGTTACCTAATGTGGTTTAACATGGGGTGGGGACCGACCAATGGTGGATCACGTGGGAGGGACCTTGATAGAATATAGCAGGCTGTACTTCCTGCTTTACCTCACTTGCAGCACGAGATCCCACCCACCCATCCCTCAATTTAATCGGGGTTTTTGTAAGGTGGGGTAGGAAGGCACTGCGTTCAGCGGCTGATTAGTGGGCGCACAGGTAGTTGGTCGTAGGTCACTGCCCCCTTTGAAGCAACAGTAACTCCTTTTGGTCCTTCGGTGAGGGGGGTCCCTGTCCGGCTCGGTGAGGGAGGGCAGCGTGAGTTGTAAGGGGCAGTCACTCTGACGCCAACTCAGCGCTATGTATGTAGGGATTTGTTCCCCGTGGTTTTGCGGACTTACGGCGGTTTGCGCCAGTCCACTAAGTAATCTTGTGTGATCAGCTCGTGAGCTGTTCCGCAGTGCCCTTTCTCCGCCACCATAGGTTTTAGTTAATATAAAATCCTTACAATAAAATTCCTGCCAATTTTTAATAACTTACACAGGTCTCCGTGTCTTTATTTGCATGCAAATGTTTAAAGTTTAAGGTTGATATGAAGTTTGTGGGAACATACACGGTGAGCCCTTTATGAAATCTTACATACTTAGAATAATAAAGACAGAATTACAACTATATATAATGCATGATAGTATCCTTGTTTTATTTGACCTTATAAGCAGAGAAGAAATAATTATATGAAGTGGACTTAGGTCTCTTCACAAATAATTACCTATGAGCTAACATTCAATGGTCTTTTACACATTTTTGTAAACTTGTGCCAGGTTGTCAGCTCTGCATGACCACCCCTAAAAGCCTTCCCTGCTTATGAACATATACTGCGTCTAAAAATATTATTTTTCAATATATCTCTCCCCTTGCTAGCTGCATTGTCAGTGTAGGGGCCATAGTGGATTATCACAATAGTGCAATCCATTAGGAACAACCATGATGATACCATTAGAGGTCTTGTCATCCCACTGCTGCATCTTATCTACTTGTTAAAAGTGAGCCTGGACTTTATGAAATAATTCTGGAGCAGCATATTCCTAGCGGATATGAGAAAGATGCACTTTTTAATTACGGCAAGTATTTTTTCAGCAAATTAGGCATTGTAAGGACCTAAGACTTTCAGGGTACTCTCGTCAGTAACACTGCAAATGTAGTCTGGTTTTATCCAGCCTGGTGGTATAATTACTCCTGGGCTCTTCTGAGCTCACTCTTTTTGTCATACAAGCGGCTGACCTTTTCCCCTATGATTTGTGGTCAGTAATCTAACAGCAGCCGTTTGGAACACTGGGCGGCTTCCTCCCATGCTAGATCAGATAAGCAGTGAATCTTCCACCTCCCTAGTGCTTGCTGGAATTGTTTTCCACACCATGGATATGAGAGTCAGCACTCAGGTGGCAGGATATACCATTTTATTGGGCTCACCTAGTACACAACGAATCTCTGTTTTATTGTGGTATCATCGGGTCACTGTCTCACAAAACATATGTGGAAAATAGGGTCCTGCAGGCTTCATAGTGCCCGGTACTCTAACTACTATTCGATTATATTTGCAATATTTTTAAAGCCAGGTTCAAAGCTGGCAATAATGCATTCAAATTAGGGAACTTATCAGACTGATTGTGCCTTTTCATTACATAAAACATAAGGCAGATAGGTCTGTTTTGACAAATGTAATCTGAAGCCACTTCACATGCATTGCGGTAACCTGCAGTACCTCTCAATCACATGGTGCAATCAATGTGCAGAAATGTACTGTAACCCATTGTGACCAGTCATATTCTAACTACAGTTATGTTTCTAGTACAGAATAGTAAATTAAAGTAAGTGTCTGGTTGCTGTGGGTGATGGTATATTTGAAAATACGACATCCTGTTCAGTGATGGGCAAAAGACGGCCCTAGGGTTGCAGTTAGCCCTACGATTCTTCACCTGTGGCCCCGAGCTCCTTCCTGCTTTATTGTCAGATTTATTAAAAATGCCAGTTCATATGTTATTATAAATAGGTGTCTCTTTCTTTCATTAGATGTATTGTTTTAACTAATTACTGAGATGGGTAATGTGCAACCCTTATAACATTTAGCAATCCATTTGTGCGACCCGCGAACTGTATCAGGTTGCCTATCACTGATCATGTTATTTCCCGCTTTATACCCAGAGTGTTTTATACTTTTATAACCTAATCCAAAAACATACTAGCAGGTTAGTTGGCTGCTATCAAATTGACCCTAGTCTGTCTGTGTGTGCATGTGTGTATGTTAGGGAATTTAGACTGTAAGCTCCAATGAAGCTCCAATGAAGCTGGTACTGATGTGAGTTCTCTGTACAGCACTACGGAATTAGTGGCGCTATATAAATAAATGATGATGATGATGATGATAACCTGACCAACTTTTGCAATTTTACCATCTTTATATCCAGTATAGGCACTTTTGGCAGTGAACAGGGATCAGCATTGGCACTCAGACTGGTCTGTGGCTATGCAGCCCCATACGTATCAAGCTGCAATGTGTTCTGATGCCTTTCTATACTAGCTAGCATGAACTTTTTCAGCATATTTGTGCCACAGACTAACCTTAGCTCCCCATGCTGAGTATGTAAAACATACTTACCTCTCCTTCGCAGGATCTAGGTCTTCTCCACATTGCTCCAGTTTTTCCAGCTGGTGGCGTCTTTTCCCCTGTTCAGCACGGTACTTGTTGAAGAGACTCAGTCCTCATCAAGCTCTGGATCTTTCTTCTTTCTTTGTGCTCCTGCAACTCTTTCTTCTTACCTTCATGCTCCTGCCCCGCCGTCCTTCTTGTTTGGTCACCTGCAATGGTCTGATTAGACTAGTGCATGGGGCAGGGCTTAGTGAGTGATGAGCTGCGATTGGCTCACTGCGGCATCAAATTCAAATGGCCAAAAATGAGCCGTGATTGAATCACTGGCCTGTCCACTGAATGACTAACAGCGAATCTGGTCAGATTCACTGTCACCAATATCGGTGACCACTGCAGGAGCAAAAGACTTATCTGCGTTGGTCTGGTTAGCGGACATGAATTGCATTGAACCCTTACGCCAATGAAGTTCATTGGCGTAAGGTCTGCATCTGTTCATGTGCAGAGCTATTTCACGCAAGATATGGCACACAAATGGACTTTCATGTGAAGATAAATCAGACCCATAAACTTTATCATTTATCATGTTCACAGAGACCTGTTAATTCCTGGATTTATCTTTAGGGTCCTTTGCAATGTCTCGCAGCATCATATGTTCTGACCTTTGGGTGAGTTTGCTGTCAAGATGTTGACTTGGCCTCCAAATTCAGTCCGATCAAGCATCTGTGGGATGTGCTGGAAAGACAAGTCTGGGCCATGGAGGTCCCACATCGCACATTATTGGACTTAAAAAAAACTGCTGCTAACATCTTGGTGCCAGATACCACAGGACACCTTCAGAGGTCTTGTGGGGTCCATACCTTGATGGGTCAGAGAGGTTTTGGTGGTATGAGTGGAACCTACACAATATTAGACAAGTGGTTTTAATGTTGTGGCTGATTGGTATATATATTTAACTTAACTTATTTAACTTATTATATATTTATTTCAGTAAGCTGCCAATAGACATCCATATATGTGGTAAAGAAAGTAGTAATAATATTAATTATATAGCGATTGACAGATCAAGAAATAAAAGAATTTGCTCCTGTGACAGCTGTCACTTCACAAAAAGGGTAATCTGGTCCTATTCATGACTAGTGGGCTGCTAGAATGTAAGCACACGGGCCTTTCTCATTTTTGTCTCATGTCTGTGGGCAGCACGGTGGCTTAGTGGTTAGCACTTCTGCCTCATAGCACTGGGACCATGAGTTCAATTCCCAAACATGGCCTCATCTGTGTGGAGTCTGTATGTTCTCCCTGTGTTTGCGTGGGTTTCCTTCCACACTCCAAAAACATACTAGTAGGTTAACTGGCTTTCAAATTGACCCTAGTGTCTCTGGTTGTGTGTATGTTTATGTTGGGAATTTAGACTGTAAGCTCCAATAGGGTACGGATTAATGTGAGTGAGTTCTCTGTACAGCGCTGCGGAATTAGTGGCGCTATATAAATTGATGATGATATCTGTCTGCCTCATATATCCTTGTCTTTAGCTGCATTTTATGTGAGCACTATGGCGTTTGTCCCTCACACTCATTGAATGTTATAATTGTCTTCATGTCTTAGCTGCATCATCATTGCACAGCGTTACGGAATCTGGTGCTTTGTAAATAATAATAATAATAATAATAATAACAATATGTAACTGATCTCTAATTAATGTTCCTTCAGGGACCCAGTCCTATTCCTTTTCAAAATTTCTCTTGACTGGTTACCTGCAGCAGTCTATGCATAGCGTGGTCCCAAAGCTACACCACTGTACTTTTATTCATGCCACCTATTTATTGCCAGAAATTGTGATATGACATGACACTTATATTGGCTACTTGTTAAAATGCTGACATCCTATGTTTACCGTAATTGTTAACATAAAAAATGAATTAGTTTTGGTTTTAAAGTGCTGTATAATTAAGAAGTGGATCCCAAAGTTATTGCAAAAATGACACATCGTATGCCCATAAAATGTGTTTTCACTGTAGTGCAGCGTTGCTTTTGGATAATGTATCAAACACAGAATCAATTTCATGTAACATGTAAGTACAGATATTCATTTATTCATTTTTGCCAGTGATGCACAGTATCTTGTTTTTACTTTTTCTTTTTTTTTTCTCCCTCACTGTCACTGTACACAAAAATTCCATTCCATTTACAATGCTCATTAAGAAAATAGTCAATGTGTTCCAAGGGCAAGGAAAGCAGTCCTACAGGGGAAAGTCTCTGACAGCAGAAGTTCAGGCTCGGTTCACAAGCATACAGTATAGGTGAGAAGAGCTCCTGTGATTGAGGTAGAGGTCTTAGAGTGTGGCGTTCTCCAAGGGAACGTGGGGAAATACTACTTGACATGACTAGTATTGAATTCTAGGAAACATCCAGCAGTGCACTTACTATGAGGTTAAAAATAATAAAGAAGAATGTGAGCAGGAATATTAGCCATGTAGGTATAAAGCGGAATCCTAGCAATAACTGTTATGTCAATGTCTACTTTATTTTGCCACTTACTAGCAGCTCCAACTGATATATAACAGCTTTGACTGACATATAACAGCTTCTATTGAATATATTCCTGCTAATATTTAATAGATATGTTATTCCAGAGCCACCTATTGTGCTTTCCCAATCTGACATTCTGTTCTTATAAACAGAATCAGGTTTCAAGTGACAACACTTAAAGTTTCCAACATTAATACATTAGAGTCAGGGAAAGCAAACGCAATTATAATCCTAGAAATCATTATAAAAGCAACTCAAAACAAAATTCTAAATATTGGCCTTGTACCCACTGGTGTCAAAATACATGCATTTTCTAACATTTCTAATGCATCACATGTACAACAGATGTAAACCAGGTTGACATTGGAGCCCATCCCTTCCAATGTCACCATACCAACTTCCATTTTTGCTTGTGTTCTGTATTTTTTTGTTTGTATTGCATTGTGGCATGTTTTTTCTGTTGCTGCCGCTTACTTTTTTGCATTCAGCACAAGTCAAATTCGACTTGTGTTGTCCAAACACCAGTGGGTACCCAGCCTTATACAGCTCAACATGTATGTTCAGGTCACAGTATGTTCACAAGTATCATGCTGATTTATGAATGGACTGTTTAAATGGACTGTTTTGAATGGACTGTTTAAGTTTCATTTGTTTCATTTCTTCTGACTCTTCCCCTTCATTCCCTTTCCCCTATCCTTATCCTCCGTTCCTCCGTCTCTCCCTCTCTCCCCCGTGTCTCTCTGTCAGTCTACCCCATCCCTTAGATTGTACGCTCCTTTGAGCAGGGCTTTCTCTCCTCCGGTCTTCACCACTTTTAACTCTGCTCGCCAGCTACCCTGCCTTCCTCCTCGAGGACCCTCTTCCCCCGTCCCCTCTCGCTCCCTCCTCTTCCCCCTGGGGGTCTCCCTCTCATCCGTGCCCTCCCTCCTAGGTGCCGTTGTTGGCTCACCTTCCCCTCTCCCCTCCCCCGCCCCGCTAGCTGTGCCTCGAGCTCACTGAGTTACTGTGATTATTGTTTACTGTTCTGTGCTGTCTCACCTCGTATTGTAATCTCGTTAGTCCCTGTACAGCGCCGCGGACACCTAGTGGCGCCCTATAAATAAAAATTAATAATTATAAATAATAATTTGTTTGCTTATGGTGAATATTTATATTTGTGATACATAGGAAAACACTTAACCATACCAGTAGATATTGTTAGATGTAATATAAAGGCATACTCTCTGTAGATAGCCATGAAGAAGGAAAATTATACTGAAGTCAAAGGCTGCTTTTTGTTGAGCAACAATCAGACATTCCTGTGTCTGAGATGCTTTGTAGCTACTGTATTGCTTAGAAATGTATGTGTGTAATTAGTGGCGGAACTACCATTGGTGCGGCAGATACACTGCACCGGGGCCCAAGGAGATAATGGGGCCTGCTGCATGGCAGATGCAGAGGGTCGGGGGCCCTGGTTCCCTCCTCCCTGCACTGGGACCTAGAGCTCGCTAGTTCCACCTCTGCGCGTATGCTACCATTTTTATGATTGTTTGGCCACTGGGGGCACTGTTGTAGTAGTGTCTATGAATGATATTTCTGTTTACCAGAACCACGTAGGCTGCTTTTGTATTAATATCCATGGAAGTATTTCAGTTAGACAAAGAATCTATTTGTACCACTAAGGAAATTATTGCATTGTGTCTGTAGATGATATTTCAATGTTATTGGCCTCTTGGTGGCATTATATCATTTTTTAAATAATGTATACATTTTCTATAACAAATAATCAATATGGAAGTGTCCATTAACAAGTGTTCCTCAGTGATGTCACCGGTTCCTAGTGAATTGATAGGCCGCTGTATTATTATGAATGTTAGTCCACCCACAAAATGGCTCCCTCCACTGTGCGCAGACGACAGAAGCACTTTCAGCATAGTGCAGAGTTTAATGGTGGGCATCATTTTGTATTGAATGAAATTCTTGTCATCAGATTACCGTTGAGTGTTTGCTTTCCCTTAACCATATCTAATTCCATTTTTGCTGGACAATCTTTTGCTTGCTGCACTTTAATTCTGATAACACTGCTGCATCCCGACTCTCAATTTTCTCTTGCTACAAAGGCGAGCACAGTTAGGAACAATATTGTTCTAGACGTGGATGGTAATATGATTGAAGCAGTCAGCTCTGTGTTCTTGTTTGTCGAGTTGTTGTTCGCATATTTTACTGTCAAATATCTTGAGGCTTTTGTCAGCTCAGAACCAGAGGCCATAGGTTGCTAAGGCAGGTCTTCCCAGCATCACATTTCTCTATCATTTTTCCAGGCGGTAAGAAAAAAATTGCATATAGACAGTCAGAGTAGAATAAAGGGCAAGGCCTGATAACTCTGAATATCTTACCTCATATGGATTTATTTTTAGTGAACTGTTTGTCTTTTCTCCACAGGTTTAACCGTTTCAGGCTTATGGTGAAAATAAAAAAAAATGACAACCAAGTACTTCAAACACAAGAACGTTGAAAGTTTAGTACTTTCTTTTTAGCGTTAAGTACAGAATACAGAGTCATTTTAATGCCATGAACATGATGAAAGTCATATTGTCCGTGTTGTTGGAAGTGTGTTTTCGATACCTATTTGGATAGATGAAGCACTTAGCCAATTTGGCACTGTTGTTTCCACATTAAAGCGCAACTCTCCATTTCACTGTGGATGACGAAGATCTCTTATTAAACGTCACCTCTTTTTCATATATGACTGCCACCAAAATTTTGGTTGTAAAAATCCTTGGTGACCCTCCCTCCGTCCGACTTCACCCGACTGCAGTAGCTGTTGCTTGCCGCGGGTAAGTTCTTTGTGCTGCGCAGTGTATGGGCATTTAACAGAATATTATAAAAGCGGGAAGTCAATATTGTTTCCTATATTGCAAGTGGTAAGGGGTCATAATTGGCAACATGTTCTAATGCAACATATGTGCCTAGATAAAGCCCTTTAAAAAGCTTCTTAAAAGCAGCACGTTATAGAGCAGTTTATTGTATGGAGGTGCCGACAAAGATAATAGTATGTTATATTACGGGAACTCAACAAAAAAATAGTCTACATTGAAAGCTGTTTACGACAAAGCTGTACAATGTTTAGCCTCATCTTCCACAATGAGCAACAAACACTAGGGATATCTGCTATTTGTACGCATAATGTATAATAAACATGTCTTTATCTACTTATTTGCCAAGTCGTGTATATATGCACTGCCAATAAACGTTAAATAATGTTTAAAATGCATGATCTGAGAAGAAAACCGTTTTGGGGGATTATTTCACATTTACATTGAAGTTGAAGACTGTTCTGTAACATGCTTTTTCCTTCCTAATATTATGTTGGCGCTCGGGTCATTTTTTAGGAGATTTTGATTTTGGTAAATATTTAGCACTAAAAGGGTGGTTCTCTTATTTGCATTCATGAAATTCACTCTTCTAGGTACATGATAAAAAAAAATATTTACAATTATCCTCATTCATATGTTTGTTTGTGCAGCTGTACCTGCTAACTAGACATGCTTGTTAATATGTATATGCTTATTATAATAACACAGTTTAGTCCAATCCAACTCGAAATTATAATAAACTGTATGGGAAATATACATACCTATTATATAATGTATATATATATATATTATATATAAAAAATTGTGAGCAGCAGGAAAGTTTGCTGTTTGTACTTCTGGCATATACATTACAGGTCATATAAAATAAATCATTGGTGGTGACTAGGGCACTATCTGTGTATTGTATGGGCATGGGCTATCAATTGTATAGGAACTAGCGACATTACGGAGGTACAAAGTGCTAAAAAAAAATACGCTAAATATTTGAAAGTGCTAATAACAATAGCAGTTAGGATTTGACATAGCCACTGTTCAAACAATCAGGGAGGTGTTCAGTTTAGAATGGATGTTGAAAGAACATAGAATGAGTCAGGGGCTTCTATTGGTAAGGAGCATTCAAAGGGAAAGGATTAACATATGACAGATGTGGAATGAATGGCCGAGAAAGGAGACAGTTTTGAAAGAAATGAAGCAGATACCTTAGAGTATATGAAGGTATTAGTGATGGGTATGACCCAATAAACTGATATATAGGACTTGGTAAGTAATATAGTGGATTATGGGAAAGGATTTTGCTATACTGTCAGCTGGTAAAACATTTCGTTTAATTAGGAGTAAATAACAAGAGAAAGATGTTACGCAGGTAAAGCGAGAGGTATTTTGGTAACGTTATGGAAGAAAATAGCAGGTTTTTGTCAAAGTATTTATATTATGTGAAGCCCAGAAGATGGGAATGGGTGTACTTGTGTTATCTTCACTTTATTAATGGTCAACAGCAATGGGTATTGGGCCAGAATTTAGGAGGATATATCACACTCTGAGTTTTGTTTGAGATTGTTTGTAGATTCTGGTAGGTCAACCCTGTTGAAATGACAACAGGACAGTTTGAGCAATCTAACTGTGGAGTGATGTGTAGCCTGATGCTGTGAACTGACATTTGGCCTAGAGAAATCATTTAAAGGATAATGTCAAGCTAAAATATGAGTTTCTGTAAAATTAGATAAATGAAGAAAATCTATAAAGTCTTTTAACAGTCTTGAACCAGAGATGCTCTGAAATGAAAGCATTCATGGGGAGGGGCTTTGACAACTGGTTTGGCAGTTAATAAAACATTGTCTGAACAGAAGAGAGGATCTCTTCCTAGGGAATGTTAGAGGCAGCGCATTTCTCGCAAGATCAGAGAATTGGGTGAGTGGAGTTAAGTTGATAAGTGAAGTCAGATAATCAGGTGGGGCTTCGTAAATAGAGGGAGCATACAAGAGAAGAGCAGAGGAACGGTGACGGAGAACAAGTCTTGAGGGTAAATGTATCAAGCTGAGAGGTTTCTGGCGGGCTTGAAAAGTGGAGATGTTGAATGTAGCAACCAATCAGATTCTAGCTATCATTTTATAGAATGTACTAAATAAATGATAGCTAGAATCTGATTGGTTTTTCAAACCCACCGAAAAACTCTCAGTTTAATATATTTACCCCTTGGTCTCTCAGTAACAGAATATGAGCAGTTAGAGAAATAGGAAATGATCCCTACAACGGTCCTAACCCTAATGTTAAGTGTAAAATATCACTAAGATGTAAATTGTCAGAGAGATCCTCAGAAATATCAAGGGAGATAACAATGGAAAATCATCCTTGAGATTTAGTAATTTGAAGATTACTATCACTTAAATGAACTATGTTATAACCACATACTAAAGTATCCAAATGGTTATGAGAGTTGAGATGGTAAGTGTGGGGAAAAAAGTAAGATGTTCCAAAAGTTAAAAGTAATATTTTGATTGGGAAACATGGTGGAAGCTGGACAAGCACGATGAATCATGGATGGTAAGCTTTTTGAGGATAGGAATGCTCAGTGCATGAATAAAAGAGAGAAACTGTCAGAGGAGAAAACAGCTAAAAATAGCTAAAAATATGGTTAAACAGAGGAGTTATGCTATGAGATATAGGCTTGAGCAAGAGAGAATGTATAAGGTTGTGATTATGAGTACAGCACAAAATGTGTGGATAATTTAAGATACTCTTTGCTTGTAAAGTAGTCAGCAACAGCCTGTGGGGAGTGAGCGGAGAAGAAAAACTTGGCGGCAGATTAATGATTAAAGTCCAGTGATCGGCAACCTGATACACTTCCGGGGCCATATTGGCGAGCCTCTAACTTTCACAAGAGCTGCACATTACCCTTAACCTCAGTTATTAATTAAAACAATATATTTAATCAAAGAAACATATCAGCAGGTTACAAGCTATTATAAACACATATCTGACAATCAAGCAGGACGGAGTTGGGGACTGTAGCTGAAGGCTTGGAGGGTCCAATGTCCCCTGTTGATGTTGCCCATAACTGTTATAGTCCCTAATCTTTGTAGAGTGTTGAGCAGAAAACAATATCCATGTGTGTCTGTAGGTCAAACCGCTGAATAACTACCTCCAGAGTTATCTACATACTTACTACAATAATTTTATCCCCCCCTAAAAATAAATACAGCCTTCTCTTTTACTTGCACTTCTAGGCTATAAAATTGAGTCAGTGGTACTGTGCACTGTGAACTGATGTTCAGTGTGAATTTCCAGGATCATGGTTACAAGAAGTTGTCTTCTTAAGTTTGGAAGGGTTTGTTGAGTATATGAGTTGTGTGCTCTCTGTGGAACATCCCTTGACTACGGAACAATGCAATAAAAAATTGCAGCTGAAATTGTGTGAACCTAGTTCCAAGGCAATAACTCATGGTGCTTTTTATGATGTTGACTACTTAAGAGCTGGGGGAGTGTTTGGAGAAAAACATAGTTCATGCCATGTCCAGGGTGCATTCCAGCTGCAAAAAAAAATAATATGGTGGCTATAAAAATTGGTAAGAGAAACAGCTGTTTACAAAGTTTAGAAATTCTGTAGTCATCCAACTTGAAATTAAAGCCAAATGATTTGTACTGCAA
The DNA here is from genome assembly GCF_038048845.1 of Mixophyes fleayi. Classification (NCBI taxonomy): domain Eukaryota; kingdom Metazoa; phylum Chordata; class Amphibia; order Anura; family Limnodynastidae; genus Mixophyes; species Mixophyes fleayi. The sequence continues at coordinate 87,451,966 of NC_134405.1, read as the reverse complement.
GTTATACTTTGATCTTAAGTTGTTTGTGTCTAATTTTATTTAAAAAAAAAAACCTGTCCAGCTTCGACTAGACATTGCGGGCCTGATTCAACAAGGCACGTATCTGCCGATTTTGATCTTATCGTCTGCAAAATCACTCTGCGCATGTCAAGAATCGGGAGATATGTCAGTGAACGCAGCCCTGTTTGTACGCAATGGACACTTATTATGGCCTACGATGTCAGGGAGTGAACGAGGCAGGGAAGGGGCATTTTGCCGTAGTCAATATACAGTAGGGGCAAGACGAACTCACACGCAGGCAGCCACTTCCAAACTCAGCTGTGAGTGTCTCAGAGTTACTTGTTTTTCTGCCGTATCTCTTGCTCCAGCTAATTGGCTAGTCTAAGTCCTGATCAGTAGTGATGACAGGCTCATATGCATGCTATAACATGTGTTTGCAATCATGAGCAACTGTAAAACTGTATTTTATGTTCAGTAGACATTAACAACATTGTAATAAATGTATTTCATGGCAACCCCCCTCCATCCCCACCCCCCCCCCCCCCCCCACACACACACACACTTTTCTTTAAACTGTTTTATCACTAATGCCTTTATTATTAACAGGTGACATTAATTCAATATTTTTTTATTTTCCTGTGCATTCTTCTGTGAATTTGTATTCCACATAGATATTAGAAGTATCCTGCAGCGTCCTGTGTAGTAGAGCACAGCAGACCTACACCCGATATCAAAAACACACGCATCTAGAGACCCGTGCCTTGATGAATTCAGGAGTACGTAAAGCCTAAATACCTGCGTATAATACTGAATGCAGGTTGCGCTCAGAATACTTGCCTTGATGAATCAGGCCCTACAATCCTAGATTGTACCACTTTTTAGTTTGTTCGGGTTTTATTTGATTACAGGTTCAGGTTCTGAAGACATTTTTGAACAATCTTTTGTACTAGGGGTCATTTTAAATTATTAATGTGTCATGCACATTTCAATACTTGTATGATCTCATCAAATATGATTATATTGCAAATAAAAATCATTCAATGTGTATTTTCATTTCCCTTGCCCATACTTCCCTTACAATGTTCTTGGATTCCAGAATTTACCAAATGCCCAGTACAACTTCCCTTGTTTTGGTTGCTGAAAGCAGATCTTAATATATGTTATTCTTTATGCTGCACACGTTAAATGTGCTCAGGAAAAGTAAAGTCAATATTTCAAAATGCTATATATTAAAGTCTGTGTATTTAACATAAAAAATAATTTTTTCTTTCTATTTTTTTTTTTAGAATAGAATGGGTCAGAGGAGGGGAGGGAGGAGGGAATGGAGTGTGGTGGGGGGAACAAAACTGGTCATCACCTGTAAAGAACAGTACCTCAGAAATGTGTGCCAGACGAAGTTCCAAGGGAAGGCTCAATTAGTGGATTGGAACATTTGTGGCCTGGCCAGCAGGTAATAGAGGTCTATAGCGCTAAAAGGAAGACATTTAGAATTTCAGGTACAGACAGGGTACCCAGGCCTTATGAAATGTATCCTCTTTGTTGTACAGATGGTAAATAATCTTCACCATTGGGGCAATGAGTAAAATATTTGATTTTAGGGCACAGATACGGGGGGAGGGTTGCTCTATTTCAAGTCTTGGGAATCAGGCATCTGGCAGTGGCAAGGATGGGAGAGACTAGTTTTGCTGAATGTTTATCCACATATTGGAGCAGATAAAAGAGGAGGAAGCACCATGTGTCCTTTGCAAAGGGAATGGAAGGAATGAGGAGAGGAGAGCTCTGACTCCCCAGAAGGGGGCTATTTTTAGGCATGAGTATACCTTGATGGTCGCATCCTCGCTAACAGGTTAAGGTGGTAGAGGAATCAGAACTGAAGTACAATCTATAGTAGTCTTTGTATGCATTCTCTTTGACTAGAGTGGAGATCGAACTGGTGGCCATATTTCTTGGATGGTCACTCTTTAGTCCTCCTTGGGGGGAACTCAACATCTTATAATTCCCACCTCCCTCTCCCCTCTCCTCATATCTCATCTGTGAGAGAAAGGGAGGAGCCCCAGAAAAAAATGGTCTCTGGACATCTGGTAACAGTAAGGGGACACCTTAGGAAGATATTTTCCTTGGCGTTAGCGCAGCTTTAATAATATGTCTAAAAGGTTTATACTTAGCTAAATATCTCCAACATGTTCTCCTTCACTCCTAATCAGCAGGTTGCAGTGATAGTGAGGAGGTGTTTCTCTAATTATACAGACAGAGAGTGCATGATAAGCTTTCAGTCTTGAGCCGCTAACATACACTGTGTAGATTGGTAGACTTGTACACAGGGGTGGGGCAAGTGAAAGCACACTGAACAATGTATTTTACCTTCATATCTACTGTATGTGAGAATTTAAATTTTAGGATTTAATGTTCCTGTACATGCAAACAATGGTATTATGGTGTTGTCCAGCGTTTTATACAGCATTGAGTGTTCCATACACAACAGCTATGTATTCACTTACCCAACAGCAAAATGTTCCTGGACATTGGTTTATAATGTTGATAATTACGTATATAGTGCTATTTTAAATGATTCTGTCCTGTAATTTTTTGTGCCTGTACATAATGCCCAATAAAAAAAACATATTGTAAACTAATTAGCTATAATGTCTGGCTACTACACTGTGTTTGGATTTAGATAGTAAATGCAAGCAGAGAATGGTGCTTATATCCAAGTTTTCAACTCAAATTTACAAATTCGCTGCTCTGCCTATAACCAAGAGTAAAAAGGGTCTGCTACATATGGTTACACCTGATTCTATCAAGTTCCTTTTATTTACATAGATCATCTGTCCTACCAAATGTCGCTGGGACTTTACACGTCACATGGTTGCTGCAGAGCACTGCTTTGGAGCTTAAAATATATCCCCCTGTGTGATCGAATGAAAAGTTTGTTCACTTTGGACATGAGCAGGGCCGGACTGGGACTAAAAATCAGCCCTGGCATTTAAAGCACATGGGCCCACATCTGTTGACATTATAATAAAACATTACATTTCCACATCGCGCCACCCCCCCAGACACATTATGACACCCCCAACCCACTGTACCTATCTATGCTTCTGATGCTGCTGACATCCACCAGGGTGGGAACTTCCTGTAGAGTGAGCAGGGAAGCTCTTAGTCTCACGAGATTAAAAAAATCTCATGAGACTAAGAGCTCCTTGGCTTGCTCTGCAGGCTGTGTCCTGTCCGGGACTGGGAGCAACTATCAGATTCCTCCTGCTGACCAGAACTGGATTAAGGCTCGGGGGGCCCAGGGCACTTAAGACAGGGGGGCTCCTATGATGTAATTTGGTTATTAGACACATTTTGGACAAATACACAGGCAATACTGTGTGCTTTACTGTTAGGTGCAGACAGTTCTGCCTTCACAAGCAGTACAGTGTGAAGCAGGACATATCTCCCAACTGTCCTTGCAGTCAGACCAAATCCTGACTAAGCGGGACAGTCACCCACCAAATTCAGGACAGTTGGCAGACTGTCCTGCTCTCTCCTAACTGTCTTGTCACTTTCACCACTTGTGGCCGCTGGTGTCTTTACATCAGTTGCTGCTTTTCTGGATCCTGGAATGCTGGGGGCCCTATTTGGAGAAAAAAAATGAGTACATGAAAGTTAGAAAACTCCAACCAGCACCGGTGTTAAATCAATATAGCACCCACGTTTTAAAATTAGGCCTCTCTCCAGCCCCAACATAAAAATAATAGTATTCACATTTGATAAATACATCTATTTCCTTCCAACTAGCCGTGACATTAAATTAATAGTATTCCCATTTAATAAATAAACCTTTTTCCCTCCAAACATACAAACCCAGTAAGAAATTAAATAGCATTTACGTTTCATAGATATAGCCATTTCCCACAACCACCCAGGGCAGTAAATAACTCATAATCACATTTAATAAATACACCTTATTTTCCTCAAACAGCCACACATTCAATTAATAGCTCCCAAACCACTCCAGCATTAAATTGAAAATCCAATTACCCCATCTTAAATTGATAGGCCCCACTACTAAATTATTTGCCCCACCATCACCCCACAAATAAAATAGCACCCAATAATTAGCCCCCACCTGCAATTCACCATTAGATTAATAGCCTACCTACATTATATTAAGCCCCCAACCCCTTACACTCACACATTATAATAAAATACTATCCCCCTCACACTCACACATTATAGTCATACACTATCCCCTACAGACATTACAGTCATACACTGTCCCCCACACACATTATAGTCATATACTGTCACTCACACATTATAGTTATATACTGTCCCGCACACACATTATAGTCGTACACTGGCCCCCACACACATTGTAGTCATACACTGGTCCCCACACACATACTATAGTCATACACTAGTCCACACACACATACTATAGTCATACCCTGTCCCACACACACACACACAAGCACACACACACACACTATATTCATACCCTGTCACACACACAAAAAATTTTCCCCCCTTACCTTGCTCGATCCAAGGCGCGCTCTGTAGTCTCTCTTCACACATGGGATGGCACCTATCACGTGGTGCGCGTACCATGTGACACTTATCGCCGCGGAAACCTTGTGGCACCCAACAAATAAAGGATAATAATATAGTGACCTGGTCGGAATAGAACCCATGACCACAGTGCTGTTACCTGCTAAAGCTGCATGAGACATCAAAGAATAATCTGCAGCTTTATATTGGTAGAAAACGAAACATTATTTTCCTTTTCACAATTTTAATAGTTTGGTTATAGAAAGGCACTATTAACTCTTTAACTTAAGTTTTCTTTTACAGGCTGTCGCTAACTTTTTTATATCTACACAGTACAAATCATCCCTGGCCCTATATCCCTGGACAGGAGTGGAACAGATCTAACTTCCATTCATCACCTTGTATAAATATGCACATACAAACAGAAATAGCACTCTTCTTGTCTGCAGAGAGAAGGCATAATGAGTTTCAAATAAACAATGCATATTCCCAAGTGCGAGTAATAGATCTTCAATGTATAAATGATGAAGCCACACGTGGCAGATAAACATCTAACCTTTCACTTGTGTCTGTGAGTTGTATATCCCTCTGTGACCTATTATGTATTCTTATAAGTTTCACGTGTGTTTATTTCTTCCTTCTACACGGAACGTTGAGATACATGGAGTTCTAATCATGTAACAATGTCATTATTTTGACAAATATTAATGCTCAGAGGGTATCATATGACTAATGAAGAGATGTAGCAGATGTAAAACATGAAAGTGAATGTTTTATTTTAGGCAGATAGGTGGACTTCCAGGACTGACACCCTCCTGTACCAAACCCTGGAATTATTGAAACGTAGTTTTGGACAGGGACTAAAGATCACATTTTTTGTTTGAACATTGCTAAAGACTCGCTCTCTAAAAGCCGTACTGTGTCTTTGGGGAATAAAAACAACATCTTGTTCAGAATGAGTATCTGTGTGTCAAAGCACCAAAGTACATTACTTCTCCCCAGATAGTCTCCAATTCTTCCAGTCAGCCTGTAGGTGGGAGAAGTTGGCAAGGATAAGAGTACAATGAGGTTATTTGCAACATCACAGCCCACAAATAGCTGCGCGATGATGTCATCACCTCTCATCAGTGGCCCGGGCGTGATCCAGTGGTGGGTGGGCCGTGATGATGTGAATTGTGGCACTCTGAGCAGCCCACTCGGACTTTGTTGACCTCTCTTCTGTTTCTCCCACAGAGCAGGTCTACAAGGTTATCAAGCATGAATGAGATTTATAATTATTAATAATACATATTATACTGTATGCTGTTGTGTGCATAGCAATATTGTGTTTTCTATATTTAAATTCAGAGCTAAGCACTCCCAAAGTATCATTAGTTATTGCAACCTTTTGTTACAGAGATGGAAGAGAGGTTATTCTAGAAAGTATTCATTTTATCATACATTTACAGAAACACGAGATAGTGACATCGCACAACAAGGGTGCTTTACTAACGCAGCTGGACACAAAATCATTGTGAGACTAATGAAAACCACATAGGAGCTGAAACAAAAGAAATTATATTACCAAACCAACAACACTCATTTAAAACCCTTAGCTAAGCTAAGTTGCTTAGCTAATTCATCCAGACCAATATAGTAGCAGGGGGATTTTAAATGGTTGTCCATAGAAGCTAGTCAAAAAGCAGCTCTAGAATGGCTGCAGTGTTCTACACACTTGTTTTGGACACCTACAGTAGATACATTTAAATGAACCTACAGTTACATATATTATGATGCACAGATCGTGCAATTTATTTGTCATACTTACATAAGTCACACTTCTTTAATCTTCATTATTGCTCTTTCTGTTTTTTAAAAAAATGACTCCTGTCAAACTATATGTAGGTTCTCCATAATCTAAAACCTTATTGCGTCATTTAATGCCATTTAATACTTTGTGTAGATAGAGGAATGTAATTTAAAAGGAAAATATATGTCAATTATATAAGTTTCATATTTTGCCCCTGTAAATGTTTTGTGAAACATTACGTCAAATGTTTTTCTGCGCAGAAACACATTTTTGCTACATATGCACAGGTGTTAATATGCATGTTAGCTGATGTGAAGCTTGGACTATATACAATAGATAAATAAAATATAGTGCTTAGCCCTAAACAGTGTTGTGCCACCTTGTGGCCAAACTATTGTTAAAATAGCAAAAATAATACATTTTAAATACACATCTCTTGAGCATACGCGTGTGCTTGTTTCAATCACTAATTGGTGTAAATGTGCTTTCTGTATGTTAAAATTAAACAATACAGCTTCATATAATTAGTGTAACTACTTACACTACAATGTGCAATTATCATCATTTATTTATATAGCGCCACTGATTCCGCAGCGCTGTACAGAGAACCCATTCACATCAGTCCCTGCCCCACTGGAGCTTACAGTCTAAATTCCCTAATATAAACACAGACAGACAGAGAGGGAGAAACTAGTGTCAATTTTTGATAGCAGCCAATTAACCTACCTGTATGTTTTTGGAGTGTGGGAGGAAACCGGAGCACCCGGAGGAAACCCACACAAACACAGGGAGAACATACAAACTCCACACAGATAAGGCCATGGTCAGGATTTAGATATCCTAGAAATTAGAACCTCTCCGGTAGTAAGGGGCCTATTTATCAATAGGTCTCTTTCTCTGATAATAGGGATAATTTTTATATCGCCACTTATTTCCACAATTTACCAAAAAATTATCACTGAGACAGCTGAGGAATAGTCACCTGTCCCGATATTATTGGCCCGGAATATTAAGGGCTACGTACTTACTGTTTTGTTTGGACTCTCACTGCACATGTAGTTCTTGCCAGTGAAGAGATTTGAGGGTTTCTCCAGTGAAGCATGCGAAAGCCTATTTAATGAAGATGGTGGAGGTAAAAGTACAGCTGCAATCCTTCTGCATCTCAGGAGATTTGCAATGCAAAAACCATTTATTTATATAAAGCATTTTTTTGCATCAACCAGCAAGCCGGGCATAGGTGCACAGATCCACCAAGACTGGCCTGGCAAAGTGGTAAGACTACTCGCACTGCTGCCAGTAAGACCAAGCTGCAGTGGTGACATTTTATTAGTAAGTCATGACATAAGGAGGTTTTCTATCGGTGCGATAATCGATGATAGAAAACCAGACCTATTGACACTTTTTTTATAACTCTGGTGCGTTTTCTGCTGAGAGCAATGTTACTACAAGCTTGCTGTGGTAAATCCTGAACTCGCACCAATTTATACTGAGTGAGAATTCTGGTGAAAGAGCACTGTAATCACCTAATGGTGGGGGTCATGGCCAGTTAAATGTGGAGGTTTGGTTGCCCTGAATGATGGACAACCGCTTTAGTAATTGGAACTAGAACATTTGAAGATTAGTGGTAGTGGAAGATGACTGAGCTAGTAATATGCAAGTTTAAAAATGTTAGCAGAGTTCTATATTTTATAGCAAAGGTACGAGAGTCCTAGAGGGTCTTGGCTATGTGATTTACTGCCTTTATGTATGGGAGGACGGTAGTATAGGAATAAAGTGCCCATTGAAGGACAGGGTCCCAAGGTAAAGATGGTTATGGAAGATATTTATGCAATGGCAAGGTCCATAAGAGATGACGGTATTGTTGTGGCTGCCATCTCAAGCATAAAACCTGGATAGTTGTAGGGCAGATCACGGGGATGATTACTTGCAGACCTTGGTGGGACCTCCACATACATGGGAATGAGACAAGGAATTGGGGATGTATGTTTTATAATTAATTAATTGATAAATGCTGCAGCTGATTTACATCCATGCAAGTGTCTGTGTCAAGGATGCCATTGGGTGAATGGACATGAATTGACACTGCACAGTCATGGTTCTGTAAAGGAGAGGAACCCTCAAGTTTACGCAGCTGAAGTAATTACTTCTGTCAATGTTATATATGTTCTGTTGCTCCAAGCCAGTTATGAGCAATCATCCCCTGTTTAATTAACTGTAAATAGTTAGGGCTTTCATGTGTTCCATTTTTTTGTGTACCTAGAATAAATGGTTAACATTAATAGGCACCCATGATTATTTTACTGCAATTTGGACTGAAAAAGGGGGAAGGGGTGACTGAGCAAACGTGTCACGAACACGCTCCCAGCTTTTATGAATTTGGGGTGTTTGCTGCATGAGCTTACACACGATTCCAGCCCGAAGTCTCTCTCTACCTATCACACAGGTTATAAACCTACTGAATCTCCCCCACACAGCGCTCACCTCCCCCCCCCCCACACACTTCAGGTTTTCCACTGCCTATTGAATATGGGCAATAGGACCCCAATATACTGTCCCACAATGGCACACAAGACTTCTGGCTACCCACAGACTAGCAAGGCCCTCACCAGCAAACAAAGGGTTAACTCTTCACACCTCCAGACTGTTACACAGATGTAAATGCAAGCACACACTAAGCTTGTTAGTCATATGTATCAACAAATCACACACCAGCATTCAAAGGGTTAACTTGGTTGAGCTATATTCTTCTCAACAGGCTAATGGATTTGTTAGAGTATCAAGGACGCCACTTACTAAATTTATAGATTTAATATACAAAGGTACAGGGCATTCAAATGTAAAAAATAAATAAATATACAATTGACATAACATACACAAACAAAAACAGTTTAAAATAAAAGGGGGTGCATTCAGAGTATAACTTACATGAGTTGTATAATCTATGCCATGGGAGATTGGCTTGGAAGATGGACAGCTTATCAATGTGGATTTTCCCAAAAGACTGACAATTTGTTGTAACTGGTCTCAGCTTTTTAAAGAGACCTTTACACCTTTTCCCCAACTCCCGGGGGTTGTGGTCTGTGATACTTTTTCCTATCACCATTTGCATGTTGCCTGATTTACTACCCAATTCTACCATATGACCTAACTTTTCTGTGGAGCATCGAACATACCCAATTTTATTATTGATAGGATCCCTTACAAATTTTCGCATCTATTGATATCAAACAAGGTATAGGGTATCAGTTGAGCTTATACTCATTTCCTCAACTTTTCTGTGTGGCAGAAATCGTAATTTGATATATGAGCTCTCCTTCATCATGCTATAGAGGAATTTGTGGTTGATCACTACTTTTATTGATTTTAAGTGGCATATTTTAAAACTGAATTATTCTTGTCTATATACCATAGCCAAGTCAGCACATGGTCTCTTAGAGCCGGACACCATGCTGAGCGGTTCCTAAAAGTCTATTCAGGTGTCAAATCTCCATCCCAGGCCAGGATATATCTCACCGCAGGAGCCCTTTGAGGCTGCTACAGGTGACACTGCTATCTTCTAACACTGGGATGTGCAGAGCCACCGAATACACACACACTCACAGACACACAGACTCTCTGTCTTCACATTTTACACTTTGGTAGCTCAACTTAAAAATGGATTCATTTGATATACCATATTTACACTGCAGTAATGATTTAGGCCTTATTCCCCACAATTATGTGATGGGTTAACCCTTATAAATAGCTAAGTTCTCTATGTCCACAACAAAACATATCACAGGGATATTCTGGTTTGTTGTTTCAAAAGTATGTGCTACATAATTATAATCTCCTACCTCATAGCTGTCAGCTCAGTGGTTGCTTGAGCACCTTCAATATTTGTGTTTCTTCTGCCACTAACCATTTCTATGCATGCAATTTTCTAGCCTTATTGGGGTGGAAGGTGACGGGGGTTAACGAGAGCACCCCTATCATTGTAAAAGTCCATCCCTATTTAGAACCCTGAAATGTTGCTTTTAAGAAGAATGTGCCATACTGAATAGCAGGGCAATAGAAGAAGGAATAAGTGGGGTTGAAAGGAGCACATAAGATTCATTTAGGTAACTATATTGCTGCATTCTATTACTTTTTCTGATTTCTGGGTAGAATATCCTCTATTCATATACACAAAGTAATTGACAAACAATAACGTGTTAGTTACAAATCTCATTCTTACCAGGCCGGTGTTAGTTGTCAGAAGTGTATTATTTGCTGCCTGCCCATCTCCTATGAAAGGCCTCATGCTCGACAACACAAACTGACCTTCAAATCCTACGAATCCCTGAGTTATTAGTTACAGAATGTTATTAGCTACAAACCCAATGCCCCAGTGCATGGCATCAATGGCTGTTTGTCTGCTCTGACCGTGAACACATAACAGTGTTGTTTCCTGCTGTCTGATAACATCAGTTGAGCCCTTCACGTTACTGAAAGCAGAAACAGCTGAATTTAAACCACAGCAGCTTGTCTGAAGCCTCTACATGAAAGAGATTTAGTTCCCAAACTGATGTGGTATAAAGAGGATATGCAGTGGTTTTTGGAGAGTGGCAAACACAGATTTCCTTGCTGGCATTTGGGCCCATGCCCAAAGCTTTTAAATCCCTTGCACTAGTATAAGGAAGGGGATATGTTAAAACCCTTAATATTTCAATAGCGAATATGAACGGAGCCAGATGTAGGGAAGAGATGAAAAATCAACGTGCAGCTGCATTCCACAACTGTTCCGAGGGAGGAAAAGATGAATTTACAGAGGTTAACCGGACAGCTGTTCTGTAATTCCAACAGCTCCTATATTTAGAATATTCTCTGCTAGCTATCACACATTAAAAGACTCGCTCTCTAAAAGCCGTACTGTGTCTTTGGGGAATAAAAACAACATCTTGTTCAGAATGAGGATCTGTGTGTCAAAGCACCAAAGTACATCTCTAAGAGCATTTATCTATCATTTTATTAGTTGTCAGTACACACACTTTATACTTCTTGTATTTGTAAACTGTTTTGTACACAAAAGGTAGGAGATAGATGGACTAACTGGCCTCTTGGTGATACAGTTATTTGTTTTATTGCCAGAAATCTACACAAGGAGCAATTAACTCTCTGCTCTAATTGTAATCCTCTTAGTTTACCAAAACGAGGCATAAACAACAAACTAATGGCACAGTCTCCTGACAGCTAATAAAGTCTTTTAGCAGATTTTATTCATTCACTCTCTCACTCAAATGTGCTCTTTTTCAGAAAGTGGTTCTCAAGGCAGGGAGGGCTGAATTTACTATATAGGACAAGGAAGGCGCACACATAAAGGCAGCACTGTTTAAGGGACAGCAGAGAAATAGCTGTTTGATAAGTTTGAACTGTAAAAAAGCTGAACTGTATTTATGATCTTTCCTTAAATGCCAGAATCACTATGAAAATATTTCAGAAGTTGCTTCACTCTACCATATTTTTGTGAAAGTCTGTCCCACGTCCATATTTACATAGCACCCTTGACCAGCTGGACAATTCAAGTTCTTTTGCAATATGGAAACACTGTGCACTCACCCATAATATGGAAAATACCTCTTAAATGTATCTTCTCTAATTGCCACCAGCTCATTTTAATAATGCACTCATGCAAAAAAATTATTCTGTACCTAGCAAGGAACACAACCTGATCCGCTCAAGTTCAGCTTTTGCGGCCCCCACAAACATAACTCTCTTGGCTTGCAAATCCATTGACTGACCGAAATAATAGGCGCATTTGTACAAAAATATGCACGATTTACAAAGCAGCATTGACTTTTTTGGATATAACCCTTATTATCTTTGATCAACATCATTATCAACAATGTATGATACAACATATCTTCTTTATATCTTCACATATCATGTCCATTTTAAAATAGAACATATCCATTACTGTGGATTTGTCTTTCCTCTCATTATCATGAACATCGTTCCACCCACTTTGACAGAGAATGACCTTATGGGGGCTCAAAGTCAGCAAAAGTTGACATCGAGAAATTGATCCATTTACCTGGTCCATATAGACTAAAGATTTTGGACACTTCATAAGTCACCTATTGGTTGTTCCAGCACTAACCATACATAAATGACCTTGACAAATGTTATCTTAATTAATAAATAAAGACACAGGAGGCTTGTATGGCGGAGAAAGGTCACTTTATTTATTGAAAATAAATCAAAGGTTCAACTTATATGTGCATATGTTATCTCACTAATGGGCCTTTCAAGAGTTTTGTTATTCTGTAATATTGTTCAAGATAAGATGTTACTAATAAAACATATTTAAAAAAGAAAATAAATCAAAGAGGTGGTGGGAAAAAAAAGCATAGCCAATCAGCTACCAGCCAATCCGCAACCAAATTATGGCGACCAAAAATTTCCTTTGACACTTCTACGGCAAGGACACTTTAGGCCGTAGAACCCACTCTACCTCTTTTGGCTCAGTAGCTGGTAGCTTCCAGCACAGACAGATGCCCCATAACTCCCCGTGGGCGTCTGTTACTAACAATGATCATCCTTTTTAGGGGGATGTGTCTGAATGTGTCATTAATGTCTGCTTATTGGCTTGCTTTCCCGCCACATTGAGACCCTTATGAAATAAAAAAAACACACTGATTAAACCATCCAATTCAAAACTACTACCAAAAATTAGGGACCGGTTTGGAGGGGAAATTTCCAGTGACAAGGAAGAAACCAGCCTAGGCTTATACTTATGAGTAAAAGAATATAAGTTACTAAGTTACCTGTAATGCTGTATATTCTTTTACTCATAAGCGCAACTTCACCCTATATTGTGATTATTTTATACTTATAAGACCTCCACAGCTCAGGATGTCCCTCTAAAACCTTTCTAATTTGCTAAGATAATATTTACATTCAGATTAACTCTTCAGAGCACCAAACTGCCTTTCTACCAAAATATGGGTGCTTATATGCCATCGGGCCAATTACCTGCTCTTAGTTTGCTTTCTCTCGGTCTCTAGGTCTACGTTAACACAAATGTTTGATACAGCCCTGGCAGTAGTGAGGACTGCAGCATTCTAAGAGGACTATGCTATTGCATGTTTATATGGTGTAAATAGAATGAAAAAAGTTGCTCAATTGATGACATAAAATATTGTCCCATGTCTGCCTACTGTCTGACTCCCCCCTACGTCCTGACATGTATTTTGCTGAACTCTGTGTAAGCTCCCCAGCATTACTCACATTCATCTGTGCTACTTACTCATCTATTTGTTACTTGCTTCTGTATCCGACGCTGCGGAATCTGTGACGCCTTATAAATATATAAATAAATAAATAAATAATAATACATTGTCAAATTCTGAAGGAGCACCCCCTCTCCCTTATCCAGACAAGAGTGTGATAAACCCTTTATACAATTATTAATAAATGATTATATATGGATAAGTCAGGGAGGTCCATGTAAGTTTATCATTTCCAGTGCGGATATTCACACATTCCTTGTAAATACAATGTTTATACGGTATTAAAGCTTATTTTACAAAGCTTCCAGCATCGCAAGGCTCTTACAAAGCTATGTGCTATATTATTTAATAAAGTAATAAAGTAAGCAAAAGGATAACTCTGTAAAAACTGTCATTCAGTGCAAAAAAACTAAAGAAGCCTCATTTTGTACCTTTAATAGTTTGTGACATATATATTACATCTATTCTAAAATAATGCAGAAGGAAGTTATAATTTTGTTGAATTACAACTCTCAATTGAGATACCACGTTTTACTGTAAATTAAAAAGCAAAATATAATTGTTGTTAATTGAACCACTTAGAAATTGATTCTTTACTACTTTGGCACTAGAGGGCCAATTTGCTAGTAGGTCGCTAGCAGAGCTCTGTGATGGCCCCCTTCAGCCTATGCAATGGTCCCAGTGCGATAACATGATGCTGGGTCTTTCAACATTATTTCCAGAAGTTGAACGATCACAAAAGCAGTAAGTGGACCTACACGGGACTTTGTTTATGCTTTTCTGGTAAATCAAGCCCTTCATTGTGGAACCCTAATAACATTATGGATTCCAGGAGTGCAGAAGAAGAGGTTCCAGCGCGGAACCCCAATAATTCAGGTAAGGGGGCACATTTTTCTAAATGTTTACAATGAAGATGGAATTATCCTTTAACCTTATACTGCACAGTGTACACAACAGTGGTTACATGACAATAATTAAAGTGGTTTTCTATGTGCGGTTGGGCTCTGCACAACACTTTGTCTAGTACATTGTAAGAGATTCCTCCCCAAGATTTGCACAATGTAGCAGTACCTGTGTGTAGTAGATATGTCTGCTGGAAAATTTCTGAAGCCATACAGCAGTTGGCAGTTGGCAGTGATGATACCAGGGTTCTATGTTCCGCATATGCAGGATAATAAATATCTTGTAATTTGCTGTATGTATGTGAAATCAGTTCATCTTTTGCAATATGTATAAGAAAAAATCCTGAATCAGTTAAAATAATAATAAAGTTTTGTAAAGGAAAAAAGGAAAAAGGGCTGCACACACAGCCTGGTATGTCAGCCCTGTGTCCTGCAGGCACACACCTGGCCTGGGTCATATTACATGCAGGTCAAGACCTACATGATGATAGGCCTCTGTCTCTTTATGCTGCAAACCAATTGCTTGTGAATATTACATGCTAGTATTTCTTAAAGGCATGCTATTAAATACATATTTATGAATTTGCACATGAATGTATACGCAGTAATGTGTATATCTATCCATCTATCTATCACTATCATATATATATATATATATATATATATATATATATATATATATATATAGGCACCAACTTGTCTGGGGAATACAAACTTGAAAAAAATGTAATACCCGCTCTAAATCTAAATAGTTTTCAGTTTTTTTGTCTGACATATGATTAAAGTTGACCTGTGATAATATTGATGTCTTTCTTATCTAAAGTGTATGTAGTACTGTATCTGTATCATTTATGTAATCTCTATACATCAAGAACCTTGGATGTGAGTCCATCTATATTCTCAACAGAATTGCAGTTTTATAAAATTGGAACTCCTTTATGGTTGAAAATCACTTTCAACAAAGAGGCTGTATGAAACACCACAATAAACCATTGTAGCAAGCATGTAGAAAGAAAATGTAGAAAAGCATGCAGAAGAAAAAAGAAATGTAGATTTAGTATGTTGAATTAGCCATGTCTGGAGTAGGCTTAAACCCTACAGTATATGGATTAGGCTCCAAAAATCCATTTCCAGATAGGAAATAAAGATTTCATAGTTGTTACAGTAATTGGGCATCATACTCCCCATAACTGCCCATTATTGGAAAAACCTGGTGTCCTAGTATAATCGGCTACAAAAACAATTTGCTGTGATTTTGTTCACAGTAACCAATCGCTGGAGCCTTCATGGGAAATGGGCCAATTGACATTTGGCTGACATCCAGCTTGGAATTGCCTCTCTTCCCACTATTCATAGCTACATCACACATGTGGCATAAGACTGTCCAGCTCAGCCGTCACTGACCTATCATGGTCTTTTATAGCCTTTCTCTAATTAACATGTAATCAGCCTATTAGCCCTGCTGCATGTATGGCTCTGTAACATGTTTAGGAAAGTGTTGCCTCTGTTACCTGGCCTGTCACTTGCCAGATCCTGCTATTTAATTCCTTCAAGCTAAAGACTGCGAACAGAGTAACTCCACAGTCTGCTGACATAGGACAGATTTAGGCGCATCCACAGTGTGTATACATTACCCATGTAATTCCAACCAAAAGCATAAATACAGCTACATTTCCCATTCTGAAGCTCAACATCTGCAGCAGAAAGTAAAAGTAAAATTCAATCAGTGTGAGGAGAATAGGCTCGCTGGAGATGCTATTGGACCAGATGTTTCTGCTGCTAACAGAAAGCAACATCTGTAATATTTTCCATCTTGTAAAACCAGCCACTGGTAAAAGAGATTCATTCAATTCCCCACCAAGTATACACATTTGGCTTTGTCATGTCATTACAATTTTATTTCTGTTTTGTCTTCTTTATGAAAAGGCAGATAGATGCTAATTGAATGTGCTGAATTGACCAAGTGGTATATTTTTCTCTTTAAAGCAAAATGATACTGGAAAAAATACTTTATCTATTTTGTTTGTCTATGACTGCTGAGAAAAAATATTTGCTGGACAACATGATATTTTTCAGGGTTCTCAAAAATATACCTTAATCCCATAAAGCTGACACACAATTCCTTTGTGTATAACCAATAGACCATACTATGAGATCAGAAGTTCTGCATTAAGTATTCCTGAAGCCCAAGCAGTTGTTCGAGTCTCTGAGACTCCCTTCTCCCACATAACTCATGTCCTATTAATCAGAATCATTATGCACCAAAATGAACATCATATAGGTACACGTAGCCTGCAAGGTCAAATGGGTTTGACCTTGCAGGTCAAACACCTAGCAGTAGTTTACCTATGAAACCAGTAAAGAGACACTACCGACTGGCCAAGAACTAACCTGATACATAGACTGTGTACATGCATTGTGCACTTCCTGGGACATTAGAGTCACTGGAGGAGAAATAAGAGGGCAAAAGACATTAGTCAGGAGGGACGCATCTGACCCCTTCCAAGACCATCTGTTGCCCACCACCACTGTAATGTCTGAGTGACGTTTCATTTATTTTGCTTAAGTTGTTGTGTGATGTATTCAATCAAATAAAATTATAACTATGTAATTGCTCGAAAATATATAAACTGTTATGTAGATTGAATTTGCATTTTGTTTTTCACTCATAGCAACATAAAATTACAAGAGAATATAAATATAATTAATAATCATCATCAACATGAAAGTGGTTTGAGGCAGAGAACAGGAGAGCTTTCCCATCTCTCTTATGGAAAATGCCTCAAATTCTAAAACATTAGGATATAAGTGGAAATCCCTTTTCTGCACGGTGGATAATAAATTGTACGGCCAATCTGACAAGGCTGTAAAGGCAAAAGCTTCAGGATTTGAGAAAATGTCTTGGGAACAGGAGCAGTAAAACGGACTGCGATTAAATGTCCTGTATTTGTTTTTTAAAATGGTATAATAAGTGATATTCTGTTGTTTTTGGTTTAGAAATTGTTGCTGAGAAGAATTAGTCTGTACATGGGTCCTTTGGTATGATTCATGAGCATTGGAATATGTCACAACCACTGGTGTAAGATGATGCAAGATTACTTACACTGGTTATTCCCTCTGAGGAAGTTACATTTTGTAACGAAACGCGATAGTGGCACTGAGCTAATTTTATAGTTGTTCCCTTTTTTCTTTGAGTTTTTATATATTTCTATGCTTAATTATTTTTAAGCCACAGGTACATATTGCCGATTTTTTGAACTTGTACTTCATCTTACAGAGCCGCTACACCTAAATTCCATTTGGCCTCATTAAGAGATTGCCTGTTTGGATCCTCCTCTACCCCCGCTGTTTAGTTGGATGTGACCATCAGGATCTGTGTACGGTGGTAGATACACACCCGTCTGGGAACCACGGATACACGAGGTCTGGAGAAATCAGCTAAATCGCTTATACTCACTTGCGATTCCGCCTAGGTTGGAACACTATTGCCAAGATGACTGTTGGTCACGATACCGCTCCATACAGGTTCACATCTCTACTATATATTGGCCACTAACAACGACTCAAGAGAGGACTCTCCGTTGGAGACATCTCCGAAGGTAGGAGTGGAACGCTTCATTACAGCGCGGCTAAAGACAGTGAGTACTTATACCTTCATCTACCCGTGCTTGGACTGCTTTATTACTGGGGGCATGAAGTAGAACTTTTGGAATAAATAATCCGATGGCAGTAGGAGCTCTGTCTCTACATCATATATGCCCAGACGTAACTATATACAGTGATTAGGATATCACCATCTAGCCAAATGGGATATACATTCAGTCTCTGACTGTCCAATATGGCAATTATTAGTATCCTGTGGGGAGGATACTCTCAAGGCTTTTGGAACATTACGTTTTATTTTATTTACCACAACATTTGCTACATTTAGACAGCTGTCACAGTATCACAATCAGTAGCGCTGTGGTTCTTTTTATGTATCTCATGAGCAACGTTTTTTAGCCATTTTTTTTTTTTTCTCGGTCACAGTGCACGGTGACTGAGCTTATATCAAGTGGTTTCCTCCCAATTTATTGTCAAGTTATAATATTAGGGAATTTATATATGGGGTTTTGGATTCTCATGTAATAAATGTATATATCATTCTATTCGTGATCCTAGTTCATTTTATTTTTTATATGATACAAATTCTAGACAGACAGGTCTGTAGCGCTGCATTGTCTATTGATTTATTCCTTGTTTTTGTTCACTACGCTTTTGTCAACTATGGATGTGTCATATAATTTCCCGGGCACATACAGTATATTTATAGATATTATAGATTCAATGTTGGAATAAGTGGAAAAATGTACACTTTGTAATCCAAATTTTACATTCTTCCACCCCAAACCCTCCAACTACCATCAGTGCCCAGGATCTTGCTTCCTATTTCAAGGACAAGATTGATAATATCTAAATTGAAATGGTATCATCTCCTTCGACAAGCAATCAGCTCAATTCCCTTGCAGCATCCTCTGACACCCTCTCTTCATTTGATCCCACAAATGAAGAGGAAGTATCTACTCTATTCTTATTTTCCTACTATACCTCCTGTCCTCTTGATCTCATACCCTCACAAATTGGTAGTTCCCTGTCTCCTGTGCTCATTCCACCTCTAACTAAAATCTGTAAACTCTCTCTCTACTGGTATATTTCCATCACTATACAAGCACGCAGTGATTACTCCTATTCTGAAAAAAAAAATCTTACCCAAACTCTCTCTCAAATTAACGCCCCATCTCTCAGCTCCCATGCCCCTCCAAACTTCTAGAGAGAATTGCCTACAATCACCTCACACATTTTCCTACAGCAAACAAACTATTTGATTTTCTTTAGTCAGGCTTTCTCTCTCAACACTCCACAGAGACAGTGCTCACCAATGATTTGATCACAGCTAAATCTACAAGCCCTACTCTCTTCTAGATCTTCTGGATCTCTCTGATGCATTTGACACTGTTGACCTCTACTCCTCATACAAACACTACAATCCCTAGGTCTTCAAGACACTGATCTATCCTGCTTCTCAACCTACCTATCTAATTCCTCTTTCAATGTTAATTTCTCTGGATCCACCTCCTCTCAGCTTCCTTTAACATTATTACAAGGCTCAGTCCTAGATCCTCTGCTGTTCTCTATCTATACCACTTCTCTTGAAAAACTAATAAGCTCTTTTGTATTTCAGTATCATCTATATACGGATGATGCACAAATTTATCTATTCTCTCCAGATCTCTCACCATCTGTCTTGTCTCTTGTTACTGACTGTCTTTCTACTATTTAGTCTTGGATGTCCTCTCGCCAACTCAATCTTTCAAAAACAGAATTAATAACATTCCCAACCACCAACAGAAGCTTCCTGCCTGACATTTCTATTTCTGTTGACAACATGACCATAAATCCCACCCTGCAAGTTCGCTGCCTAGGTGTCTGCATCTCTCTTCCACTCTCGTCACATCCTCTCATTCCCGGTTACAGGACTTTTTTCGGGCTGCACCCACCCTGTGGCATTCCCTCTCTCGCTCAATAAGACTTTCCTCTAGTCTTAAAACCTTCAAGCGTTCTTTGAAAACCCATCTCTTGAGACAAGCTCAACTTTATAATATTCCTCAACCACCCTCTTAATCTCCCTAGGTTATCCTATTCCCACCCTCTACACTGCTAACACAAGACAACAACCCTTTGACCAACATTGCTGTGTGAATGATCATATGGCCCACTTAATACTTTTTACCTTTGCATCCTAGCTGGACCAATATGCAATATGATGTAGCACTTACCCTTGTGTATCAAACTCCCATTGTCCCACAGACTGTAAGCTTACAAGCAGAGCCCTCTTACCTCTCTGTCTGTATGTATTACCCAGTAATGTTTTATTACTGGGTTTGGTCCCAATTTAAAAGTGCTACGGAATTTGCTGGTTCCACATAAATAAATGTTGATGATGATGATGATGATAATGATTCGATAATCCCCATATTTTGTGCATATGAACTGATACTCAGTGGTGATCACTGTGCTCTATATTCTACTAAAGGGTTTAGAAACAAATTTGTGCTAATAAATAAATATATATATATATATATATATATATATATATATGTGTGTGTGAGTGTGTGTGTGTGTATGTATATATATATATATATATATATATGTGTATATATATATATATATATATATATTTATATATATATATATATATATATATATATATACATGTGTTTTGTGTGTGTGTATGTATGTATATATATATATATATATATATATATATATATATATATATATATATATAGTTACTCTGCACTCTCCAGACACGTAATTGATGCTGTACTAACTTCTTTTCTATATTAAAAACAGGGAATGTTAGTTCCACATATTGCACTGTATGTTAAGCTGACCAACTCTCCCGCCAAATATATATACTAAACTATAGCCAACTGGCCTCATTTTCCACCAAAATTGGATTGCGTCAGAGCCCACAAAAGTCCAATATGGCCATCGCGATCTGCAATGTCTGGATCAGTGGTCATATATATTTATCAAATGTGTTAAAAGAGTATGTAACAAAAAAACAGTAACAAAGCAATAATTTTTGGTAAAATTGGCAACTATCATATACTGATAGTGTGCACTATCTATTTATCAATTGTCTATATAGTTTCAGTATTATTTTAAAACTAAAGTTCATTTTTGTAGTTTCACTTTTGCAACTAGTTTGCAGTATATTGTAATATTAGGTGAAACCTCTAAAGGTATCTAATGGTTTGTAAGACATGTATTCCATGGTCCAAAAATGACCCACTTCTTTGTTTTGAATGTTGCTAGGTATACCATTTGCCAATGTATTGTAATATGCAATCTGGTAATGTTAAACAGTTATATACTCTGTGTGGTGAAACAAGGTATTAATATCACCCTAACCAGCCTGTCCCTCGTTTCTCACAAAATGTGGATTATAGCATGTACTTTTTATAGTCCTTGCTTTTGTTCCCCAGCTCAACAGAGTACAACTGCAGTGTCTAATTACATGTGGATAGGGGGACATTGTAGCTCATTGTAAATATGTATATTGTGTATTGTATATTGATGATGTGGCAGTGAGGTTGTTATTCATTGTCCTTAAAGTGAAGCCAGGTGGGTTATGGGTAAGGATCAGATTGCAGGATACAGGTGAGGGGGAAGGCCAATTAGTATCCATTGTTCTCAATATGACTAGTTCAGACATTTTGTCTAGAGCCCAGCAGGGGACCTTCTGTGACAAACTCCAAGCATTGATTAGGCAAGAATGGGCGGCCATCAGTCAGTATATGGCCCAGAAGTTGGTTGACAGCATGCCATGGCGAATTGCAGAGGTCTTCAAAAAGAAGGGTCAACACTGCAAATATTGATTCTATGCATAAACTTAATATAATTGCCAATAAAAGCCATTGACACTTAGGAAATGCTTGTAATTTTATTCCAGTATACCATAGCAACATCTGACAAAACTTTGTGAAAACCATTACTTGTGTCATTCTCAAAACTTTTGCCCATGACTGTACATTAAAATATAATTAAATAACATAACTTTCTTTTTTCTTAATTTGACCGTGGTTAGATTTTACCCAGTCACAGTCTCCCAGAGCATGGCTGTCAACTGTTAGACCTGGGTGCAAGGTTTAGCTAGTGGTCCAGAATTCAGCAGCTCTTTCCCAATGCTTCTTAATGTTTCCTTTATAGCATCTTAAAATACCAAATTTATTAGAGCTATAATTATAGTATGGTAAGTGAGAGCCATACTTGCAGGTCCTAGTGACTTTTTGAACATGGAGAAATAATCCACCATCCTAGCATCTATGTATCTCATTGACACAACTCTCTTGATACTTTGCCTGTGATAATAGCCTAATTATGTTATCTTCAAAACATACTGGAAGTCATTTACGAGGAAGATCAATAGTTTAAAAACAGCTTTGGCCCTGCCGTTAATTGTGTCTTTACGCTCCTGGGCAGAGCAGTCCTGCCCTGGTGGGTTCTTCACTGGGGCCCAGTTTCTACCATCAGTGGGGTCCTATATCTTCTTGAGTAGCCCAGGCCTAGCTCTGCTATCCACCATTCACTTAATGACCACCTGTAAGGTCACTTTGATGCTTTGTTCTGCCAGTTCCTGATCACAGCTTGAAATATTGGCCATGATTTTGGTCTATTCGCCACTGCCAATCTCAGTGTCTGCCATCTTTTGGGCCCCAGGTGCATCAGGAATTGTCCAGGCCCCACTGTTAAGACTACCATCCTGTCTACCATCCGAGAGATCTCCTGTTGGTATATGACCCAGTTCATCTTTGCTAATTTAGGCAGAGGTAGAGGCTTGGTCACCTGCACAGCCTAACCTTGTGCCTAGCCCTTTGGATCCTTAGCACCTCTTATGTCCTCCATCTACTTGTGCACTTCTTATCCCACACAGATTGGGAGTTCTGGCAGTTGGATGTAGACCCTAAGGCCTGCTGTCTCCCTCCAGTTAAAGTCATCTAAACACCGGCACTATTTTGGCCCCTGCACCATAGAGGGCCATGCACCATCGTGGCCCCTATAACACAGAGGCTCATCACCATTTAGACCCTGTCACTATCTAGTCCTCTGCACCATCTAGGCCTCTGCACCACCCAGGCTACTACATAGCCTCTACTAGACACCATCTTGGCCTCAGCACCATCTAGTCCTCTGCACCACTCAGCCTACTACACAACCTCTACTGGACACCATCTTGGCCTCTGCACCATCTTGGCCTCTGCACCATCTGGTCCTTCCAGGACTCTTTACCGTCTAGGCCTTTGCACCATCCTGGCCTCAGCATCTTGCAGTTCTCTGTGCCATAGGGGACCTCAAGATCATCTTGTCTCTCATTATCCTCTCCCTTTAGAATGTAAGCAACCTCAACCCTATGTCTCATATCAGTCCACTCTCCAGTTTGCACAGGCAGAGGGGAGTAGTTGGGGAAAGGGAAGGTGTTTCTACTGTAAATATCAAGTAGCAGCACCAATGGCCTTGTTTCCTGGGAGCTGGAAAGGGACCGAGCGTTTCTATCTGCTGGACATTCACTGATCTGCTGCTGATAACAGGCACACACAATATCTCTTGACAAAGGACATAATCCATGCTTATGAAGTTAGCTCTGGTAGCCTCACTGAAATAACCCCTTGCATTATCTTTCTTGAGATCCGTACTCACTGACAATTCCAGTGAGTGTTAGCCAGCAAACTTTGCATAGTCCCATGACCTGCAGCAGCAAGAGCTGGCATTTAGCACACCCTGAAAATAGGATGCACTTGAGGCACTCTTAAAACTCCACGGTGGCTACAGCTCTTTTAGGGAACATATACAGTCAAACAATAACAGATCACATGGGCTGGCATAGCCTTTAATGAACGTGTTCAGTAACCACCTCTCCTAGGACATGGGGACACCTAAAAATTTCATGTATACAGGTCTAAATAATGTAGTAAACAAGGTACTTGGTTGATGGAAATAGTCTTAGCCCCTCTTTTCAGCACACTAGTTAAATGTTTGTTGTAATACTTTTGATTATTTTTTATTTTATTTTTAATTCTCTAGAATAGAAGCATAAGGCATTTTTGAGTTGTAACTTTGAGCACTATTAATAGATTTTTTAATCAGAAAAAAAACATAATACAATACTTAATTATTGATACTTTGGCTTTAAGTATATTCTAATATAGAATATAGTTTTGGTGGTGGCTTAATGTTCCTAACTCCTTTGCCCTTATAATAACATGCATGTACTGCGCAATTCATTTATATATTTTTTTACAGTTTTATTTGTCTTTAGATAATTCTCTTATGGTCAGATTCCATCACATACTATATTTCAGCAAGCATTTTGACATTCTAATTAACTTATTTAACTCATTTGCAGGAGAGGTGTTTTTTTGTCAAGATAAAGGGTTAATTTACCCCAGGGAGCCTGGAGAAATTAATTTTATGTACATTGCTTCACATCTGTTCCAGCTATGAAACTGCTCAATAACACTAAGCATCTTATGGCTTAATTTATGCAGCCCTTACAAGCGGGCACTGTGGTTGTAAGGTTATCTCAGGGTAGCCAAGCTCCTGCAGTGCACAGGACTGCAAAAAAACTACAGATGAAGGGATGGCTCTAACCACACACATAGCAGGAATGCAGAAGAAAGAGGAGTGTGCTATTTTTTAATATTCATTGCTCTAAACTGTGTGTTTATCTGATCACAAAACATGTGTACCTGCCAAGAATAACAGGGGCTCACAATTACAGAACCGCTCCTTCTCAAACTATCAAAAGGACTGGGATCATTTCGACAAGCTAGCAATTTGTATTAACTGTGTGCAGGAGGTTATGCCTGGGAGCAATGGTCATGTGATCACTATTAGGTGCACAATATTTATACAATTATTAACAGTTTGTCATATAGCACCTACATTTCACGCAGTGCTTTACAGAGAATATTTATTCATTCAGATCAATAGACAAGATGATTTGCAGTTCATTGTTATTAAGCGTTCTGCTGTCTTCTGCTGAACAAATAACCACATATGTAACCTATTCACTTTACTCACTGGCAGGAGAGACAACCTGACCCTTGTTTTCTCCTCATCCTTTTAATTATATGTGCGTGCCAGTATAAAAAATAATTAACATTTATTGGTAGACAACATGTACTTGTTTCATTCACATAGAACACGTAGTTGTGTTCGAGTTGGGCCATGAAGTTCTGTAGAGACGAAGAATGGGGTGAGGAGAGGGGGCACAACAAATTTGCCCTGGGAGGAGGACAAGATGTAATTTCCGATCTGGTCAAGATGCAAACTGTATGATTGTATAGCATCAATTGTCAAAATGCAGCTTGCATCTAAACCATTTGTAATGTACCATTATCCATCTTTCTTATTGAAGTGTACCTGTCGCCTACACACACAGTGTGGGCTGTATGAATTGACTAGTGACATTACTGACGAATGAGGCTGTTTGTATGGGACACAGAGATATTGTATATCCCCAATGCCCATCAAGGCACCAAAATAAAATAAAAAAAACTAGTTTACAAAACATGAGCACATAACACCTATATATTTTGATTATATTGTTTCATCAGTGGAAAATTATTTCTGATTAAAATATATATTGTACTTTAAATGTTGACTTTACTCTTTTTACCTTATTTCCCCAGTAAAAAAGCAATGAATACACATAAAAGTGCACGTTAAATGGAGTTTTTGGCAAACAAAGTGTGTGTGTGTGTGTGTGTGTGTGTGTGTCTGTGTGTCTGTGTGTGTAGTGTTTGCTTTTGTTCTGTCTTTTGTATGATTGATTGTGGTGCTAGCTGTATGTTTATCTTAGCCTTCCTGTAGCAGGGGGTGTTTCTGAGGCATCTATTGGAAGACTAAGAGCTTTCATGCTGCAATATAAAATAATGTCATAATTTTGGGGGGATTTCAATCCATCATGCTTAAATAGCTCTTTAAAAAAAAGGAAAAGCTCCATCACTTTCTAGGTGTTGTAGTAGTAAACAGAGTTGAAAGAGTATTAATATGAAGAATTTGGTGTTTATGTATTAGTAGATGGCGATATGGAAGATTTTCCAATATCTATCAGTACATTTTTGCCAGAGCAGCTGAGCTATGCTCAGCGCCCTGGCGATACTGTCTGGCAGCGGTATGGCTGCTTTTACCGCTTCACCAAGCCAGTGTAGGAGCCTAGGCCCATGAACCGGCTTCCCAGACTATGGCTATACCACTTTTTAGAAAAATGTAAAAATAGGGTACAAAAAAATAATAATATTTCATAAAGTTAAATTAAGAAAAAATGCTTCATTTACATAATAAAGCATTTTTTCTTGGTCTGAACCTCAGCTACTGACATCCTGAGATGGCATAGGAAGAAAGCAGCGGTATTTGTACCGCAACTGCCCATGGTAAATAGGCTTCCCCATGCAAAGCAAGAAGCCCATGGTGAAGGTTATCACCGCTGATTGTCTTCACTGGCTCAGGGACTTTGTTAAATTGGGAGAAGCTATAAACTAGTCAAAAACTCCCATTCTAGGGCTTTTCTCCCTAGATGACTTATTTCTTTACAGGACTTTAGTCAACCAGTTTCTCAATGTTCCTCATATTGGGACACAGTGAAAAGTGTTCACTGGCTAATACCAAATTTATCTATTAACAATTTGATGGAAAGTTCATCACATCTAATTTGGGGATTCAATATATGTAAAAAGTGAAGACTGAAAGCAGGAAACGGTGCACGCAGTAATGTTTGCAATGTTCCAGATACGAATACTGCTATAGATTCAATTTGAATCATTATGGTCAAAAAAATGTTCCAATAATGGGAAATACATGAAGCAATCTTGACAAACACTATGTGAAGTACAAGAGCATATTAGTACATGAGGTCTGAAATGTAGCTATAATACACTTAGGGGTATATTTACTAAACTGCGAGTTTGAAAAAGTGCACATGTTGCCTATAGCAACCAATCAGAGTCTAGCTGTCATTTTGTAGAATGTAGTAAATAAATAACAACTAGAATCGGATTGGTTGCTATAGGCAACATCTCCACTTTTTCAAACACGCAGTTTAGTAAATATACCCCTGAGAGGCTGATGCAGATTTGTTTGCAAACTAGGAATAAATTACTGTAAATAAAGAGTAAAGAAATATAGTGTATTTCTGCCTATATGCAGATACAGCTACATCTCGATATGTACCCGCCTGCACGTCAGTCGTGCATGTGCTCACCTCCTCTATCGCAGGTGCAAAGATTCGCTTTCTAACAGGTGTACATGCGTGTTTCTGCAGCTCTACATGAGCAGCATTTGCGTAAACATGTATATACTGTACTCGGTCTAGGTTAGAATACCCTTTCCTTCCCCTGTCCCAACTCTCAAGGGCCAGGCAGACGTAAGGAGCAGAATCACACAAGTGTACACATGCGTGTGCCAACTTTCTGGGCATGTGCAGAGCGATTTCACACGAGATACGCTACGCAAACTGGCATCCGTCCCCTTATGCATCAGTGCTCCTGCGTATCAAACACTCATGCAAAAATATTTCACTGACCCACAGAATTAAGGTTACCCCTAAGTTTTTATGGGAATTGTACCAGTGCGGCACTGGCAGTGCCCCAAAGTTTGTCCTCCCAAACCCATCCCCACCATACCTGCTTTATACCTTAAGGATTTGTGCATATGGGTACGTACCCATGTGTGGTGACAGCAAAGCGTGAGGAAAATAAATCAAAGTTAAATCCAAATTCCTGGTTCCGATAAAGGTACCTGACTATGTACTAAGTAGGCATTTTTGGTATCCCTTTAACAAGCTGATTAAATTTAGGGATTTATTGTGCAGGAGTAACCAGAGGAAGAATGGTGGAATAGGGAATTATTTTCCATTTGGGGTTTTTCCCTACGTAGTTGCCAAAAAATAAAAACAAATATTTATTTCCCTCTGCTACCAAAAGGGAGCTATATCTGTTGCAAAAAAATAAATCTCTAAAATTAAATATGTATACTAAGTAATAAAAAAAGTTATTCCCTGTGATACAGGCACTTGCCAAAAAATGGCCTGGTCATGAAGAGGTTAATTACATAGCAACTACCCTCAAAACCCAGACTGTCTTGTTCCATATATTCTACTGCATTTATTTAGTGATCTGCCTACTTACCTTTACATTGCACAGTATCATGATAAATAAGTACACATATATGCACACAGGACATATAGCATATCAAGTGGTTGCTGTGGAATGTTTATTGCCCTTTGTGTCGTGCTTTTTATTTGGGGGGTTATAACGATATAGTAGTATATAACATTACATGTTGTATGTAGAACCTGTGTGCTCTGTCTGCACCCTTGTGTCTGTCTGTACACCTCTCAGTACTTCCCAGTACAATATAGCATATGTTGAATAATAAGAGAGGCCCCTATTACACACACATAATACACATTTTTACTTTGAAAACATCCTTTTATGCCCGGTGCTAATAATCAGGACGTTAGTAGAGGGAAAAAAAAAACCTGAATAACAAGTTGGAAATGCGAGCGCCACAGATGTTCATATATTCTGGGTAAGCTCTGAAGGAAATAATGCGCCTAGCAGAAAGACCTCTTATGGTGCTGCAGTTACAATCCCCAAAAATATTAGTTTCTGGTCTATTTCCTTATATAATAACAAGTTGAAGATTGAAGGGATTTTGTATTTTTTGCCATTTTTGTGGGAAGTAAAAAGATTCGGCAGGATTAGCCCAGACAATTTGTTTAATTACAATACATCCCTGGGCTTTTATATGCTTTTGTAATAGGACATGTGGTTTTATTGGCAGTTAGACACTGTAGGAGTTGGCTTACCTTCAGAGAATTCCCTACCAGCAGACATATCTTACTGCGCGTTGCAGCTTTAACTCCTGAAGGACTGGAGAAAACTTTCTACACATGAAACTTCTGCCGTCATCTTTAAGCCCCGAGAATTGCACGCTGAAAAGCCATTACTAAGCATTGTTTATCACGATAACGGTGCTGTCACTTGCGTTTTCTTTCTTCTTTTTTTTCTTCCTTCAGACAAACTGTGCTTGCTAACTAGAGGGTTTTAAAAATGTATTATCCTTCTTGTTATTTTTTTATTCCCTTCTCTGTCCTCTTTAGAATTCACAAAGCAAGGAATTAATCACAGGCCTCCTCCCCATTAATTCTAAGGAAGGAAGCAGCAGTTATTTTGCAAAGTGGTTACGAGACTGCATATTTATTAGATATGCATTTATCAACAACTACCTCAGGAGAGCTACATCATGAAAAGAATTTGAAAGATTAATTTATCAGGCCACTGGAATACTTGGTAAATGGCTACATTAGGAAAAAAAAACAATGTATATTTCGAAATGGAGTAGGAGGGAGGCTACTGTGTATAGGCACAAAACCTGTTGACATCAAGAGATTTTGGGATTCAAAAACATATATATATTTCCTATAAATGAAATAGAATGTTTTGCATATTTATTTATTTTATTTTGGAATTAAAAATATATGGATGATAGAATCAGCTGGTTTCAGTGGTCACATGATATAATGCTTACACAGTGTGGCAATCAGTATAATACAGGGTGAGCATTCTAATCTCTCAATCAGGGATTATTATTTACTGTTGTAACACTGACAAGTTTTATTAACAATAAGGTAAATCATTTGCAGTTAAACTAAAAAGAACAGTGGTCTAGGCATGGAAATTGGCAAGGATGACAAAAGGAGGTCAGGTCATGGATGTTACATCAACTTGATAAAATTTGCAAACAGCAAAACGTGATGCACAATGTCCTAAAACACGTGAAAGCACATGGCAAGACTTGGTATGGCCCCAGTGTACGGCACAAGGAAGAAAAACTCACATGTACTGATTTGGCTTTGACAGGGGGGGTGGGTAGGCCCCCCAGCTGGGGGCAACCTCTGCTACTCTGGTAGTTACACATTTGGCTGAATTATTTTGCATGTTTTACACCACAACTATAGTAGAGAATAGGGCAAGGAGAAGCATTTTGGAATTTTGTACAGTAAATTCTTATGGGGAGCTAGTACCATTCCCAAGTGCTAGTAAAGAAAAAAGGAAAGCAATAAAAACAGGAGTTAAAGTGCAGGCAAAATAAAGAGTTTTTATTAAAAAACCGAACCGCCACCTTTTTCAAATGTAAACATTTCTTTAAATATGACAAAAGTCAGGAAGCAGGCTAAACTGATAGGGCAGATCTAATTGAAAATGCTGCAACATTTTAGGGAAATAATACCATAATACGGTTATCTAATTAAATTAGTTGAAATATGTAATTATTTATTTTTGGTATAATAAAAAATACATCTTTTACATGCTACTAATTTTGCACCAATGAGCACCATGAAAGGATTAGTAGCAGTTATTAAATAAAATTAAAAGGTATACTTAATAATAGCAATGAGAATTCCAAGATGAAGTGTAAGATCATTCCAAAAACTTGATCAATTAAAAAAAAAATTGATTCAGTTCCTTGTTATATCCGCAAACCACCAGGGGGAGCAGTCCACCAGCACAAACTATCTCAAAGGCATTCGATAGCGGATATCTCATGCAACTAGGATGAAGCTTTCAGGTTAAACCATGCAGCTGACAGAAGAGAATCCTGATTAGATCAGTTCTAGCAGTTTGATGTTAAACTGACACAGACATTACTGCTTGTGCAAGATAATCATATCTGTATACCGTATCTATTTACAGAAGAGAAAACATTCAAAGTTTGAATAAGCTATTTATGGATATTTTTCCCAGTCTTTATTTTGTTAAACTATCCCGTTTCCAAGCTCCAGAGCAGCTGCTTGAATATTTATCTAAATGTAAAAGTGATGCATTTATGGAACCAATCAGACACTGGCTTGTTCTGTGTGTCCATTAGTGTGCTGGAGTAAGTTTTTAATAAAAACAACTAAATGAAGAACATGTGCCACCTTTACACACTGGATCAGTGAATGTGTGTATTGTTTTCTAACAGGACTGTCCCATGAAATTTGGCAATAGGGTATTTACTGTTGGCTAATATACTCATATCATGTAACTAGACAAGAGTGACACATTCCACTAAAATGATCAATGGATGTAGGACAGATGTAAAAGTAGAACTGTATTCTACTATGCAGTCTACGGAGAACAATGCACTTTCTAACTAAATGGAAGATGGAGAGAGTGCAGTAACAGGATGTACTGGAAGTTAGAGGCTCCTGCATTAAAGGACAAATCTAGTTAAAGTAATGTTTTGCTTTTTTTTTTACAGAATGAAAGAAAATCCTCCCAAAACTAGTAAGACTGCAGAGGTCCCCTTTCCGTTAGCAATACACCAGATGTCTCCACTCCGTATATTGCAGGTGCAACAACCTGGAGAAATTGGAAGGTGGATGGGTTAAAGCTGCACTGCCACCTACAACGTACATTTTGATAACTTAGTGACCACCTAGCAGGAGCCCCCTCTGCCGCCATTTTAAACTGCCAAACGAAATAGATCTGCCAGTTCTGCATTGTAGACTAGTTGGAGCCCTGGGAAGAAAAGGCTGGATGGAGCAACACATTTGTGTGGTCGGTAGTTATACAGCTTTATGCTGGTGACTGGACCTCTGCTCCGTCTCGTCCAATGAGCTGCCTATCACTTAGCCTATGAAAAAGACCGAATTTAGTGGGTTAAGTAGAAGGGCCCCTGATGTTCCACTAGTGGTGTCAAAGGGGAAACAGATAAAAATATTAAGTGGGCTTGTTCAGTAAGGGACCTTGACATAGGTGCAGAGGACTAGGTAGCACGTAACCTCATGTATCAGGCTTCCATTGTTCTATAGATTGTAAGCTTGCGAGCAGGGCCCTCTTTCCTCTCTGTCTGTATTACCCAGTATTGTTTTATTACTGTGTTTGTTCCCAATTGTAAAGCGCTATGAAATTTGCTAGCACTATATAAATATATGTTGATGATGATGATGATGATGATATACAGTATAGAAAATTAACTATACAGACGCTGTCAGCTTCACAATATATAAAACTTGCTATCTAATATTGTGAGGAAAGGCAGAAAGAGTCACATGTCTAAGCTCGCAAGTAGCAAATACTGGGCTTTCAACAGTCTGTAAACGCAGTGCAATTTACTCACTTGGCTTAAATGACTGGATTGCAAATATAGAGATCATCTAAATGAATTTAGGACCTGATGAGTGTCATCTGCTAGGCTGATTTTCTGTTTTGCCTGATGAACTCTGATCACGTATGATGTTGAATGCTTAGGATGATTATTTGAGCGGGGAAGGAGGAAATATTGTGCAACTTTGACCAAATTGATTGGAAAGACTGAGTTGGTTGACAAGATCGGCAAATGTAAGGCCAGTTCTACATTGAAAATATCAGGTGTTAGACACCGAACTGCCTCTGGAGGTGATATACAAAGCCCACTTGCTGTGCAGTGTACAATGCCTTGCTGTGGGGCTAGACGCAGTGTGCATCAAGGTGTACACCTGCTGTCTGCTGCCAGAAGATAAATCCACCATCTAGAAGGTGTATGGGGAGGCAGAAAGGATTAAAGAGGCATAGTGTGCAAAAGTATTAACGTCCCATGGAAGTCCTATCTCCTGCATTTTACAACTTTTTATAACCCCTTTTAATTATACTTTTTTATATTTCTCCTAAATGTTACTTTGTTTAGCTTCATTATTTTATAACTTAAATCATGACAAAGGGGCGACATTAGGACGGGCTTTCACATTTGCCTGTTTGAAGCTCTGTTTTACACTGTGCAAAGTGCGCCTAGAAATTCCCGCAGAAGTGCAACTTGTAAGCACAAGATGGGTTCATACTTTATACCGTTAAGATTATAATTATTTATTGAACTTGGGGTTTTGAAAGTAAATACAAATAAAACAGTGACTTGGCCATTTCAAGGCAAAATGCTATTCTTAAAGAGGGTACGTGATTGAGGTTCATGGGTCATGGTGAAATTATTACCCCACCCTAAAATCCCATGAACCACCTACTAACACAAGTGCTCCTCACTTAGGGCTCTGAGGAGTGCCCTTTTTTCCAAGGAGAGTCTAATTTTTGCCACCTAAAATATTTAAAAGACAACACTTGTTTGATGAACCTTTATGCATATCAGGTCACATGGATCTCTTGGCTTCTCATGTCAGAATTTTGGAAGCCTTCTTTACCCCCAGAGCACTATTATACCTCTATTCTGCAAATAGCACTCATTAAAAATTGTTTGCACTAACAATATGAGTAAAATGATATAGCATCATTGCTGTCCCAAATGCTGAAAGAATGGATTATATTGCTGGGTACTAGAAGCCCTAGACCGTTTTACAATTGCAACTTTGTGAACATAGAGGCTCTGTCCCCACTGTTAACACTCATTGTGCGGCAGATCTCTGGCGTAAAAATAAATATATAAAATACATTTTTTAACATATCTATCATACTAAACTAAAGCTACCTAAACAAAAATTACCAAGATGTCAGCACTCTGAATAATTTAATATACATATATATATATTCCTCTGAAATTCTTAGAATTAGCTTTTAAATAGCAGATTAGACTGCAACACCTTTATAGTAGAGCTTGCGCTATTAGGTAGCAAACTCTAACATCTCAGATCTGTGCAGCAGAGAATGTAACAGCGACACCCCCTCCCTTCTCCAGACACTCTAGAAAAATGTGTCATGCAGAAGTACCCAGTGATAGATAAGTGGACAGATAGACAGACAGTAAGATGGATAATGAATATTAAGTCGCTGTAGTTAACTCTCTATTTCATTTAGTCTGCGGGTTTTTAACTTAATTAAGCCTGGTGTGTAGAGCTCTTTTAATTGATTCTGCTGCGTGAATGTTTCCAAGTGAAAATAAAACACATTATTTCTTTATGGGTGGTCTTAGGAAAATGAGGAAATTATTGGCTTGGTTAAATCATTAAAAAATGGGAATCAATATTTACTTTGGATCCACGCAGTCTTCATTCTGCATACTTGGGGAGAGTGTGGGAATATTTAGGGAGAATCACAAGGAGTGTCTTATTTGTCATACTCTGTTTCTCTTTTATGAT
The DNA here is from genome assembly GCF_038048845.1 of Mixophyes fleayi. Lineage (NCBI taxonomy): Eukaryota > Metazoa > Chordata > Amphibia > Anura > Limnodynastidae > Mixophyes > Mixophyes fleayi. Next base: position 87,417,835 of record NC_134405.1, on the reverse strand, counting down.
CACAGGCTGTGGTGTGTTGTTTATATCAACAATAGAGGTGACTGCAGTACATTACTATGCAGTGCACTGTGGAGTCCTCAGGCTGTTATGAATATCCAATGGATGTATTCATGATCACATCATCTATATATAACATCAGCTTTACATCAATCTGGCTACAAAAGCAGAGGGCTATTATGCCTACATTACAATAAAACTATGAGCAATCATCAGTGCTAGGAATCTGCATACAGGATCGATAAGACACATAAAAGTTAATAATATTATTTTTTTGTTTTAAAGATTCATAAAACTTGCTTTTTTCGCACAGGAACAGATGACCACGTCTGCTCTTGTTTTAACTGACCATGTCCTCTTGATGAGGATTCCAATAACAGTTCAGTTGTTTTTCAGGAGAATCCAGGTTTCCTGTGGACAAATAGATTGTGGCCCAAATTGGAGCAAAGGATTGGGGGCATAACTGGGCAGGTGCAGCATGTCAACCCGATGCTCTCTAATCAGGGGTGCTGGGTGAAATTGAAACACATTGAGGCTCAGCCAATTAGAAAGTAGCTGCATAATACCAAACAGTGAATTTTGGAAAATGGGTATTGTTCTACAATATGGGGAATGGAGGGGGGTGGAGGTAGTGACCTGTGCTTGTATAGAGTATACAATGGTATTATAACTGTATTAATGATCATGTCCAGTGGTCAGGTCATGTTGGGGCAGTGGGCTTAGAAGTAGTGTTCTAAGCCCATATAAAGGGGCATATTCAATTGTCCGGATTCTCCGCCGCATAAAAACTACTACCGTTATTACAGTAGTAGTCAGCTGGATTTCATCTCGCAATAGTGCGCGGACAGCGAGATTTTCAGCGTTTCCGTCGACAACTGAATATGCCCCAAAGTGTAATATAATGTATTACACCCAATTAGACTCAGCCTTCAAATTTTGAAACGCTCTCTGAAAACATATCTCTTTATTAGCCCTTAACCTAGTGCCACCTATATTACCCACACAAGTGCACCCTCACAACTGTTCCAATCTCACTCTGAGCCACACTCATTCCTCTTCTTTCAGCTGTGCCATCTTCCAATTAGAATGTAAGCTCTTGTGATCATACCCTTTCTATCCTTTGTTTCATGTCTGCATTTATTTTGTGTACCTCCTATGCCCCTGTTTTATTCATCTCCAATTTTTCCACTGTCTGGCACTGCGAAGCACTGTGGCGCTTTACAAATCAATAATAGTAATAATAATAATAATAATAATAATTATAATAATAATATTTTATCTACCAGTCAGGTTATATTATGTTAATGATCATGTATAGTGGTGTTTTGCCCTATGTCTGTATAGAGTATAATGAAACTGTATTATATTCATGTCCAATGGTCAGGTCCAGATCATGTTAGGTAGGTATATAGTGTCCGATCAGAATACTGACATATGCGTACTTTTTTTGGGAGGGGGGTCATATGCAGTACAAATTTGCATATTTTCCGCTACGCTAATGGCCACACACCCGATTCACCCTGAGCCCCAATGTGTACAGATTAATTTGGCCAACGGGAAAGTGTTCCTAGAAAATATTACTAAATATTGTCAATATTTTCATTGTTTTGTGAGTACTGTATGTGCGTGTAGAAATCCATGGTATTGGATATATGTATATATATGAATGCATAGTACTAAGGAATGACTTGGTGTTATGTAGGATAACATTACTAACTGCTATTTTATCAACTATTCTTACAGAATATAGCACATTCTTTGATATATTGAAGAAGAGAACTATTCCCTTTTTGATGCTTACGATCCAACTATTCAGAGTACAGCTGAGAATGTAGACAGTTAAATGCAATGGCAACATTCTTGTCGATTGTTGCTGTGTAAACAAGAATGCTACTTTGTGTTGTGTTCAAGTGATAAACTTTGCATGTTGAATACTAATTCCCCTCTGTTGGCGCGCCTGTAGACAGAGAACCCATACATTAACAGTATGGAACAGATCTGAGCATCCTTACACTACATTTAACACATCGGCAATGCAGCTTATTTTCATCTTTTAATTGAAGATAGATTAGGCACACATGTGTAAAGATTGATCCCCCATAAAATAACAGATGAAGTCAATTAATATATGGAAATTAAATGCAGCTCTAGGTTGAGAATGCATTTCTTTTCCTCAAAATTGGATACATGTTTATTATTTTCTATACCTCGTACAAGATAAATGACTCAATCAATACATAGATAATATGACATATTTCCCACATTTTTATGTATATGTAACCATTTGTATGACCGGGAGACTTCTGCAGAATGATTATTGGATTCATTCTGTGTTTAGAATTCATCAAATAAACATGGCCGGTTCCTGAATTCTCTCTATGTCGCTGGAGAATAGCGTATATTTCATATACATCCATCTGATGACATCACTCAGCCTGTATAGTATGACTAAGAATACTGCAATAGGCATTGTTTCCAGATTTGTTTCTGATTCTACACATTACACCAATGTGCGGCTTAGGCACAGTAAACCCAATACCACAATGTGTACAGTGTTAATTTATCCAACATGGCATTTCACTTGCTTTTTAATGGACAAAAGTTACATTTACAAATATTTTTCTTTTGCTAATTTTAAAAGCATGTGTGCACAACACGATTCCAGATTGTGATATCTCTCCATTTGAATAATATTTTGGAAATCAAACTTGCTGAAAGGTTTTTGTCGCAAGTATTCAACAAATATGGGCGACTATGCGCTTTTTGTGCCACAAATGAATTTCACCCATTTCACCCATACTCAACAGTTCTATTAAGAATCATTCACTCATATCTTTAATTTGTGATTGAGCTATGTTGTATTATTACTTCCCAATTACTAGCCCTACTTGTGCCAAACAACTGGTGTAGATAATTATTTTATATTTACATTTCTTAAATCCTTATATGGGGCAGCACGGTGGCTAAGTGGTTAGCACTTCTGCCTCACAGCGCTGGGGTCTTGAGTTCAATTCCTGATCATTGCCTTATCTGTGAGGAGTTTGTATGTTCTCCCCGTGTTTGCGTGGGTTTCCTCTGAGTGCTCCGGTTTCCTTCCATACTCTAAAAACATACTAGTAGGTTAATTGGCTGCTATCAAAATTGACTCTAGTCTCTCCCTGTGTGTGTGTGTGTGTTAGGGAATTTAGACTGTAAGCTCTAATGAGGCAGGGACTGATGTGAGTGAGTTCTCTGTACAGTGCTGCGGAATCAGTGGCGCTATATAAATAAATGGTGATGATGATGACACTGATGTCATATTTTTACTTATCATGCAGCTGTAGTGACAATACGGTGGGCTTAAGTGCATTTTAGACCACCGCATTGAAAGCAAGCAAAGTGTGTCCCTATGGCCCATGTGAATTATACACCCCCAAGTTACTCTGTAAAATATTGATTGAAAATATTCACATAATTATTAATGCGGATGTCACTGTAAGACCTAGTTAATAGAGACTGCATGAAAAAAAAAATCTACCAATGTCTCTAGCAAATGATCCATTAATAAGCCACAGAGAGCACTGTCGGAAGCTGGGCCAATCCTTCAGTAGTCAGTCTTTGTAAAGAAATAGAATGCAATGTCAGACTAAGGTATGCATGGTCCACCAGAAAATGCAGTTTAAAGGGCACAATATTGAGGAAAATATCGTTAATGTTGCAGAAGAAAACTGTAAATCAAATAACCTGTGTGTGGCCTGTATTACGCCTGTAGGGCCAAAGCTAAAATGAAGTGTTCAGGACAGAAAATCAACCGGGGCTGCCAACGGCCTACTTTATATGGGTTAAACATCCTAAAAGATAAAAAAGAATAATATGGAAATTCAATTAAACATTATAGAAATACAATGGGACTGGTATAATGGAGCCCTAAGGTGACCCAATGGACTTTAAAAAACAGGTCAAGCATAACTAAAAGGGGGCTTTTGGAGCTTCTATACAGAACCAAAGTTAAGATTAGAGTAACTGTAACATAAATCTATGGGATTTTTTAATCAAGGACAAAACTAATTATTTAGTAGTTACTGTACCTATTAAATAGTACTTGGATTAAAGCACATGGGTAATGTGTGTATAGAGATAGGGTAAATTTAAATGCTTAAGAGCTACAAATATTTATATTTCAAAGAGGGAGTTCACCCTTGAGGATGTCCACCCACGTATAGCTATCTTCTGCCCAGTAGGTTTACTAAAGGATGGTATTATGAGTTTAGATAACCTACTGAAATTGCCCATCTCCTTTTTAAATGTGTCCTGAAACTGATAGTTGACAAAACAATCTTAGGGTAGCCAAGTGGCAGTGTACATTCTCTTCAGTTCTCAGGTCACATCTTTCTTTGCTTTGAATTGTAAATATTTGAACAAGTTTTTATTATATTGAATCAATATAGCTTGTAGAGTTTATGGACCTGATTCATGTTTGGACATAACCTACGTGCAACTTGCTTTTAACTTAAGAGCACGGAACTTGAGCACAGTTCCAACTGTATTCAAATTCAAGCGGATCTCAAGATACGCTTCCAAGTACGCTCTGCTTAAATGTTACTTGCTGTGTGTTAACAGACAGAACAGAGTTCAGTATATGTACCACCACATGTGCAATAATCAGAACACAACACATACAAACAAATTTCTACTATAAAATAAATTAACAACTCTAGACAGTATAATCATCAATAAAAATATGTATTGTTAAAAAAAATGTTTATTTTTTTTTGCATCATATACATAAATCAAGATGTTCTTAATGTGTACTGTACATGATATGTGTTTTTATTGGCTATCTTACTTGCATACAGTTGTTCTGTGCTAGCAAACACTGTGCATGTGTGAATTTTTTAATACAGAGATGGTGTCATGTCATCAATATCAATCAGCACTTACATCTGACCTGTACAGGGACAGGCTGGGTTGGGGGGCATTTGCCCCATGGGCCGGTCCCATATTGGGCTATCTTGGGCTGGGTCACTGGGCTACCTGCATTTTTGTCCTTTAAAATGTTCCTAATAGGCTGCCAAGTCAAGTGTTGCCCCCGGGGCTAAAATTTGCCAGCCCTCCCCTGGTCCTGTAGCCGGTGCAAATGATACGGCTGAAACAAGGGTACTTATGAGACACCCCAGACTTGAATTGGGCACATCTGCATCAGAACACCCTCGACACACCCTTATTGTACATTACCCCTCCAGCCCCCGTTCTGCCCTTCAAGTTGTAGAAAGTTGTAAGTGTCTTTTGTTTTTTTCTTTCTCCGTCATAGGACTTCAGAGACATCAGACCACACCCAAAGGCATGGGGTTTCTTGTTATTTTTTGCCCAATGTACTTTATGTGCACAAGTATGCACTATTACGGGTTGTCAAACCATTGGCCGCAATGTGCCCTTGTGAGAAAGTTTTAATAATAAAGCTTATTTTATTTTTTATTTAATGTTAAAGCGCTGCATCAATAAATACCTGTTCTTTTACAGGACTTTACAGCAAATTCAACAGGTCAAACACAAAGAAAAGAAAAAAGAAGAGAATAATCCAATTCAAATTCAGATAGATTTACAACCTCTACATATCATTACATACTATGTTATTTCTATATGTTTATGTACAACCTATTATGTTCATATTCTGCTAACAGTATGCAGAGTCAGTAGGTGTGTTTTTTGATTGTAGAATTCATGAAAGCCATATTTAATAAAAATGCATTCTACGGAACCCAACATGGCTCATTAGCGTTTTATGGATTAGTCTGCTTGCATAAACATTATTATACATTGTATCACTTACTAATGACTCACTAACTCATCAAACTTGCATCATCATATCCTGTTGGCTTCCTGGTTTACCGTAATTTGCAGTATTTAATCTGGCTGTCTCATTTTACTACTATTGTTCTCAATAGTAGCAATGAAGTATCCAACGTGGGGAATCTCTTGATGTGTTAGTAGCATAATATGGGAAACTGTATACATGACTTCTGTACCTGTGCAGATTGTATAAATTGGAGGCATGTTTGTTCCAGGAAATTAAAAATGTTGACATCCCGTTGTGTTCCATTTCATGTGATTGGACATATCATGATGATGTCAATGGCAGAGAGCTGAAGGGTAAGCACAGACAACCAATCAAAGCACTCTTTACAGATTATCTATAATGAAGAACATTACAGTTCATTTGTAGCTCTTGTTGGTCAAACCTGACAGATGTGTTTCTACGTAATTCCGAACCAGCTTGCACAGTTGTCAGGTAAATTAATCATGGTAGTTCTGCAAGATGGGAACAGTCACTGTCAATGTATTCAGCCATTGGCTTGTCCTTACAGTACTGGAGAGCACCAATGACCTGATACCAACCCACAAATCTATAATGCAGGACTTTAAATCTTGAGATGTTGATTTTAAATGTTACTAAATATTCTCTTTTACATATACTGCCATTGATACAGTCTTCTTTGGGGAGCAGCCAATGTATTAGGGTACATACTCAATGCACCCTAATACATTGGATATATGGAGGTCATTGTACTGTATATTATACAAATCTTAGAAATTGCACAGCCTGCTAGCCACATTGCCAGCTACATATGTTCTGCCCCTGTCATTTATTTATTATTGTTAATTTATATAACGCCACCATATTAGGCAGCACTGTGTAGAGAATATTTTTTATCATTCAGATCAGACTGTGCCCCATTGGATCTTACAGTCTAGATTCCCCAGCACACAAACACTAGGGTCCATTTTTGTCAGCAACCAATTAAGTTTTTTATGTGTGATGACAAGCATGGATTCCTAGACTGAGCCCCTACAACAGTGTTGGCTAACCTGTGACACTCCAGATGTTGTGAAACTACAAGTCCCAGCATACTTTGCCAATATATTGCAGCTTATTGCTGGAAGGGTATGCTGGGACTTGTAGTTTCACAACACCTGGAGTATCACAGGTTATCCAGCACTGCCCTAGAACTAGGCTAGTCCTGGTCTTTGCCTATGTAAATCCCCTTTTCCTTAGAGCTGGATGCTTTCACTGGTACTCGGTTGCCACTTAACAATAGCGTAAATGAAAGCTATTCAAGAGGCACAAGATAAAATAATAATAAAGGCTTTGCAAACATAGGAAGAAGTAATTGTACCCACAGGTGAAAATCCAGATTCCAAAATATCCAAACTGGGGTCAGGGAAAAGAGCAATCCAGAGTAGTCAGGATCTTTCTATGGATTGCCACCTGCCCTGACCTATGCTAGGACCCTTAGAAAGGTGGAAAATCATTGTGCTACATAGAAAAATTTAGGGATGGGGCAGAGGTCCCCTGCTCTGATCTTCTGCCCTTTTTTAGCTTCACTGTGCTTGCTCTCAGAATGATAGCGAATGCTGGCAGTATATATGTATGTATGTATGTATGTGTATATATATATATATATATATATATATATATATATATATGTATATATATAAATATATATATATATTACATGTATGAATATATATATATATATATATATATATATATATATATATATATATATATATATATATACCTTTAGTAACTCAAACCATTATCTTAAAGAAACCTATCTGGAGTGTGAAAGACCTATATATGTGGGGTAAAAACATAATATATTGGCAGCCGCTATATGCAACTGAAGTACAGCGGCTTGAATGTCGGAATCATGCTCGCTCCCAGTCAGCATGGTCCTATGTCACAGATCCACTGCCTCATAAACACAGAAGACTTCTTGAAGATAGCTGCCTGGGATCAATCATGGCTCCAACTTTAGCCCGAACGTATTTACAAGTCCGTTTGTGTAGGTCTTCATATACACATCTTTGGGGAATGGGATTTCCATCATAGTCATGCAGCTATTGTTCTCAGTTATAACTCTATCTTTAATAGACTGCATATTTTGCATAAATAGACCCTAAGTTTTCATAAAAAACCCGCAGCCCACCCTTACCGCTACATAATTTGCCAGACATCAAATGACTTATTCCATGTATGTGTGTATATGGAATATTGCATCTCCAACTGTAAAACAGAAGGGTGTTTGAAGTCACTGTGGGATTTCATGTCTGCATGAGCATGTCATGTCTGCAAAGCATACCTAAATAAATAAAAATATTATTTTACTGGCTTCTGCATCATCAAATATGGTTCTACATTTATTAACCAGAATCCCAGGAGAAAATCATTAAAGACACAATTAAATCCCCTTGGCAAAACCATGCTTTGTTGCAGTGGGGGGCAAAATTAAAATGTGCACGCAGAATTAGAGTTAGGAGAGGATTCATCCTAGCTCAACTCTATATTTCAATGTTAAAATAAAGCTGACTAGTATTTTTGTGCTGCATGCAAAAACAGCCAGTGTTTTATCTGCATGCAAAAAAAAAATTGCATTTGCACCCCTTAAATTGCAAGATAGTTTGTCCAGGTGCACATTTGCTCCAAACTCATAATAAAACCAGTGTTCAAAAACAATAATAATACGTGATAAGAAAGGAAAGAGAGCTTGCACTTTTAAACTCCTATTATGACTATTGCTTATGTAAACTAATTAATTTTAAAGTCAATTAAGCAAAGTTGGTGCAGCGGCATGCATAATGTTTAATTTACATAAAACCGAACCTGCTTTTGAGGAGACGTAAACTGTACGTTTCCTGACAATGACACACGCTGGGTGATAGAAATAAATGTAGCAACTAAACAGGATGGATATAAACTGTTACTTTCAAAGATTGCTTTACCAGAAAACAATAAAAGGAAGGAACTCTAGACCCAAACCTGCTCTTTCTGTTCCAATACCTGAGCACGGCAGGGGATTTCAAGGTAGTTAAAGATGTTGCATGGTGTTATAATGCACACGTGACAGACTGCAGCCCGGACTGAGAGTTTCCTTCCTTTCATTGTTTCCCAAACAGCTTTGCCATTTTAAAGCACTTTATACTGCTGAATATCAACTTACAAGAGATTTTAGAATAACTTGTGATTAATGGAACACACTGCATTTCATTTAAAGGTGCATTCACTCTAATTAATAAAAAATCTGCACAGATGATGCCATCTTTACTGCAGCATTTAACTCATTTGGCATAGCAATTATTGCAATTAGATTAGACTGTTTTCATGCTTTTCCTATTAAAAGGAAAGAGGAATAACTGTGACCTTGATACCGTTCAGAAAGTACATTAAAGTCTACTGTATCTGTAACTAAGGCATGTCATTAAAGCATATCATTAAAAGCTTAAAAACAACCATTTCTTTGGTGAATTACAGCAGTTGCAAGTTGCAAATCCTAGTTTTCCATGTTACAGCACATGTTGTTTAAAACATATAATCCTGCAATATGTATTGTATAGATTGATCACTTGTATAATGTTCTTTTATTTATTGCGATTATTATAGTGTGCTTCAGTTGAGTGTTTAGCTGGTTCTTTGATAATAAACGTTAAAACTGTTTGGCATATGCCTATCTAATGTCATAGAACAGGCCTGTCCAACCTGCGGCCCTCCAGATGTTGGGAAACTACAAGCCCCAGCATGCTTTGCCAGTAGACAACCTGTTGATAGCTGGAAGGGCATGCTGGGACTTGTAGTTTCACAACATCTGGAGGGCCGCAGGTTGGACAGGCCTGTCATAGAAGGTCATATAAAAACAACTGCGGATCAATGGAAACCCTACTCTCCTCTCGATTTCAGTATAGAATTCTGCCAAAACGCAATGGGTAACAAGAGCAAGGTGGTTTTGTGTTAGAGCAGATATTTGCCTAAGCCGATGGTTTAAATTTGGAAAAGTGGTGGCGTTTCTTGCAAAGTATATAGCAGGCCCACCAATGCTCCCAGCTTTGTCAAGCAGGATAAAAAAAAATTATATTTCAATTTGTGGAGCGATATTATTGAAATGATGTAACGGGTGCAGGAGGCATTTTTTTGGGAGCTTTCCTTCATGAGCAGAATATTTCAATTTTTTACCAGCTCTGATTTGGTGGAGATTCGACTTGTCTTATACTTTTATTTGGACTCCTGTGCCTTTCTATGAAGTTCAGCAGAGAAACACTTTTCTAAATGCATTTTGCCCAATGTAACACAAAGCATCAAGCACACAAACATGCCACACGTAATAAAAAATGTATTTTAGGTGAAAAACTGAAATGTTTCTATTTAATCAACGGGATGGTTCTAAAATGGTAGAAGGTTGAATTACAGATGTGACGTTTACACTTTTGCACAGTCCAACTTTGCAGATTTGTTCCCCTCTCCCAGGCCTAGGATCACTTATAGTTTGTGAAAGAATTTCCAGTGAGCAGAGAGTAGGTGTAAAACTTGTGTTCAGTGTGGTCCATCAAGGTGCAGTGCTGTAGAGGACAGCACTTTACTCTACGCATGAAGTGCACTTTGTAAAAGACCTCCTAAGTATTAAGCATTGAACAAACATTGAAAGGGAACCGTGTTCCCTAAAAACTCCCCAGAAAACTCTATTCAGCAATAAATAGACAACATTGCTGACAACATTTTGTAGTACAGTCTGGGACCACATTGGGGATGGTCCTTGTGACTCATGACCCCAGTGCTGAAAGGCAGAAGTGCTAACCACTGAGCCACAGTGCTGCCCATACTATGCTGCTAACCAGCAATATTTTTTACAAGAAACTAAAAAGAGATCATTTTGTATGTTTGTGAGTGTATTCCATGTGGAAAAGATTAATATGCATTTAAATATAGACTGACCCACATGCAAAAATTAGACATATACTCCATATACCAAAGTCTTGTTTCTTGTTTTGGTCAACAGGACGATTTCAAAAAAATATTGATATAAAATATTTTTATTCTGCTAAAGTAGCAAGGTCAGCACCAGACGTGACTTGTCAGTTCTTCACATGAAAGAAGGAATCAGTGCATCGCAGTGTTGCTGAGTGTCATATTAACCAGCACCATTTACCAGATATGGGCCTGACACAACATATGCCCTTTGGCCTTAGGCTTCAGTGTGTACCTCGGAGGCCACCACTTTTAGAGCAAATCTCTACTTCCTCTCTTTATTTGTGTCTCTCCTGTCTGTAAACTATGTTCTCTGTGAACTTTGTCATGTTATTTCAGCTGTGGCGATTCTCAGAAGAAATCCGACTTGATTTTTTTTTACATTGTTATTCCTCTCTCTTGCCTGAAAGCTGCAGCATCTCACTGTTTTTATCTTCAGCTTTTTCAAAGTCTGTCCAAAATTAATCCAATCAGTTGAAGACTAGGTCTTGGCTCCCCAGGCAGACCAAGGTCTTCCCCAATACTGAGACTTCGGAAGCCGAAAGGCCTTTTCATGCATATTACTGCAGGCGACTCAGTGGGGTTCAATCATTCACCAGGATCTTGCTGAAATAAATCCATCAATCATTATAAATGACAGGCTGGAAATTTTGCAAAGGAAAAAAAACAAAAAAAACAGCCATGCATGTTCTCCCTGGAAGTGGGAGCTCTGCAAAATAAAGAGTTGTGAATGAATGTATTTCTTACAAATAAACGGGCAACCTTTGTGCCATGGTCCTCATTAAAGAGTATCTGCAGAACTGTCCCTCTTCTCTATAATGAAAGGTGACCTAGCCCCAAAATGGCAGGTGGTACGATTCACTGAAGTATTATTGGAAAGAGTGACAAATGGCTGCTGAAAGACTTAGCCATAAAATTTAGCCAGTCAAGCTAGTTGACATAGTCCATCCTCGTCTTTCCGTTCCTAGACAGTGTGATTGAGTTCATCCATACCTGTTGTGCTATACTGACAGTAAATAAAATTGGTTTAAAAAAAGGGTGTCGAACTTCCAAACTGCTTATATAAGCTTAATTTCTGCAACCTTCCATGTAGTGCCAACTGATAACCACACATTATGTCATTAGTTGTCCAGCATATTATACCTGCACCCTCACACATGATGCCAGCAGTATCCATAGCACATTGTGTCAGTAGTAACCCTCATATTATATGCCAGAAAAGTTCCCAGCATATTATGCTAGCAGAGACTAGCCTGAGTGTCTCTAGACCCCAGCATCTGAACTTGGAATTCAGGGCACTTAAGGTGGTTGTTACAAACAGGGCTCTTTAGCCTTCTGGTAATTTGTAATAATTTATTAACAAAGCCATTGAACCAGAACTACAGGAGTGAGCAATCTGCTTGACAGCTTATTTGTATACATAGAAAAGTGATATATAAACATATATAATCGTTTCGCAAAAACAGTGAAGGAGGAAGCACATAGTGCCCAATCACTGTGCACTTCTTCCTGATGTTTCAGACAAGTGTGGCCAGTGACTAATTGCTGGGAACAGTATTATTTGGGTATATAGACAGAACTATACTAAAAGTAGTGATAAACTGTCTATAATTGCTATGAAAGACACTTTTTTAAAGACATGTTTTTTTTAAAAAAATGTCTGAAGTGGTCTGTGGGCTTAAGGCAACCCTCCGCGTAGTACTCATTATAGTCTATTGTATTGATGACACGGTGCAAGTAACACACATGTGTTGTATTTCATGCCAGTTGTCTCTTGTGCTAAATTGATTAAATCTGATTATTATGGTTTAAAGCACATTTCTGCTATTTTTATAATAGTATTAAGTAATACCTATTATGTCTGTAGTATATAATTGGTTTAATAATGTGTAATATTTTGCACTTTAAAAAAAAATAATATTAGAAATGTTAAGTAAAATATAGATAAAATTTGTATCAATATGAAATATACTTATAATGAAAATGTCATACCATGCAAATACAATAGAATAGCTCCTCCTTTTGAATGATATATCATACAAAGTATTGCATGCAAATAAGTGCCATATAAAATGTATAGTTTGTAAAATGCAGTAAACATTTTTTCCCACTAACGTTTCACGTGACCAGGCTCATTTTATTATTGTGTTTATAAGTTAGTTTCATAACCTACCCAACAGAATTTTAGATTTTGTTTCTGACAAATTTGGATTTTTTTTTTGTAGCAATTTATGATGATTTTTTTTTATATTGTTTGTATTATTATATTACAGCCAAAATGAGCAAAATAGTAAAAAAAGACACCTATATTTTCTTCTTATATATATTTATATTGAATTTACTCTGCAACTGTTGCTTATAGGGTTACCTATTATGTGTGCTCTTTTAGAGGTTGTTTAAATGTTCTAATATTGCTTGTACATAAATGACGTGTGTGCGCTTTTTACTATTTTTAACCATTTTTTTTTAATACACATTTTGTGTATTAAATGAGCTAACATGCACAGAGCACTGAAACCACAGCAATGCTTGATTATTGTAACAGAGCAGTGCAATATGTTACATTAAACTCTGAGCAAAAAGTGAGCAGAGTTGGGGTCAGTTCAGTCATCCCTGATGGGCAAAGGGTTTTTGCCGCACAGAGGATGGGAGTGAGAGGAGCACAGGCTTTGTGACAATGATAGATCTCGTTACCACGCATGCACACTGTAGATCCACCTCAACACCTCCTCTTAGCACCCACCTCCCAATGGATGGCTGTGCGAAACAAAATGGCCAGGTATAGAGGCCATTTGCCTTAGTACACATAGACCCCTTCATTTAATTATTTCTCACCCCAAGGGGAAACACTTTTACTAGAAATGACATGTATTAACATACAATAACATAGGCTTACATGCCAGCGACAGCCAGTGGTGGATTCAGGGAGGGGGGGGGGTCAATCAGGGCAATTGCCCCCCTCGCAGCAGTGGCAGCTCACTATACTGATGTTTCAGGTGGCTGACAGACAGGCAGGGAATCCTATCCAGCCTCTCTGATCTAGATTCACCCCTGGCGACAGTTCAGTTCATGTGTGGGCAGCATTCATAGCAGACCGCCACAGATTTAAACAGAGTGTACTTATATGTCCTGTTGTTTGAATAGGTTAAATATGAAAACAACTTTTAAAAATATATAAAAGTTTGGAAATCACCCTAGAGAGCTAAAACTCTTTGACTCCTCCAGCACTTGTCAATGAAAATAGAACGTTCACACAAGTTTGCGAATAGTCTTCATACCACCACAATCTTGGAGGAAGATCTCTTTAGCTTATCACCATTCAGCCCAACTCACAGTTTGTCCAATTGATATCCACATTGAAAACATATGCCATGATCCATTAAACATTGCATACATTGCACAGGACTGGCGCAGCAGTGATTCTTTGAAGTATAAAAATTGTTATCATTTCATGAACATGAAGGAGAAATTTAGTTTGCATAATAAATAAACACATGTGAAGGCAGCTGTATCCCCTCTCTCATGTACATTCTCAGTACTAACTCGAAAGATGAAATCTAGGCTTAACTACTGTTTGTCTAGCACTAATGACTTTCCCTATATGTCATAAACTCTAGTTCTGTATGTAAATTTCAATGACATATAATGTAGGTTTCTCTATTGTTTTTTAATTGCAATATTTTTGGCAACACATATGAATAATTTCCATGGATATTTTGCTGATGAGCAAGTGCATGTAAGTATGTCATGATCTGAAGACGGTGTCTAGAAGGTCCTTCAAACATTACTCATTTGTGTCATCCCCAACATGACACCAATGCTGGAAGTGATTTTCATTGAAGGTAAATACTGAATAGCTAATGATGCACTCAGTAACATTAGGCCTAAATGCAGTATGTTATTTATCTGTATTGGTTTACAGAGTAAAACAATTTGAATTTATCTTTGTACTTACTTGAAATTTAAGTTTGCTATAGTAACTGCTGTATTGACTAATATTTATAAATTCTGGTGTAGCCAATGGATCCTTGATGAATTTTATAAAGACGAACATAAAGGGTGAAGGTGACTGACAGGCCAGGGCCGTCTCTTCCATTGGGCACGATGGGCAGATGCCCGGGGGCCCTGCAGTAAGGGGGGCCCTTCCGAATCTTTTTAAATATTTACCTTCCGGTCACATCAGTGGTGATCTGGCTCCCTCCCTGGTCCCCTCTTCCGTGCTGTGCTCGCAGTGAATGCAACCACAGCACGGAAGAGGGCAGAAGAGACTCAGCGGCTCGGAAAAAAGAAGAGGATCGGACTTAAGGTAAGTTAAGGGGGCTCCTATATATATATATATATATATATATATATATATATATATATATATATATATATATGTAAAAAAAAAAGTGATTATATATATAATCACGTTTTTTTTTACATACATATATATTTTTTTTACACACACACACACACACACTATATATATATATATATATATATATATTTGTTTTTTTAGGGGCCCGGTACACTGCATTGCCCGGGGGCCCATAAAGTTGTTAAGGTGGCCCTGTGACAGGCAGCTGGCTGATGCTACCAATCACTAGATCATTTGCAATAGTTTATTGTTTATTGTACACTGAAATGGATCATATCGACGGGGAAGTTATTGAACTCTGAGATCATGTGATGAATTCTGGAAATCTGTTTTTCAAACAAAGTTCACAATTTGCTAAATTATTTGAAGGCTCTAAATAATTACATTTGTACAATGTTAAAAAACTTGATCATTTATTGTTATTTATCTCTACTTACCGTATCATGAACAAAAATGTTTGTTTCTGTGATTTGTCTGGTTCACACTATTTACCTAGGATGTAGATTTTTAATATATATTTACTAACACTGGTGTATGGGAATCCTGTGCAACTTGTCATGTGAGTGGAGAGAGTAGTTCTGGAAGTGAATGATAGCCACGTTGTGTCCTCTCAATTAGGTTTCAGATACGTGAGGTCATTTATAGACCTTAGAAATCCCAGCAAGAATCTACCAAATAATGAAACTGAGATGACAACAATAACAATTGGCACCTAAAATGCCACCATACCCTGAGAAAAGCTTAGATCTGTGGCATTTCTTTTTTGTATATTCATATAGTTATCATTTGACAGCCCATGTTAATTCACAATATACATTGCAAAAAAAGAAAATAACAGAAACTAGCAACATAACATAAATAGTGCATAACTTTTTCAAGCAAACCTACACTTTTCATTAGCAATTTGCAACCCCATATTACCAGTAGAAGTTTAAAACAGCAAATCAGCCGTCCTAGTAGGGAGTATAAATGAGAATCATGTTGTCCAGCATCTTCTGGTGTAATCTCAATAAGCAGAATGCTAGGCCCGCTATTGCTGGGAAAACCTCTCAAACCAAATCTGATCCAGTGATGCAACTCCAGCTTCCACACTACGTACTGTGTTCCCCATCTCTTTTCATAATTGCTTTAAAGCATGTTTAGGACAACTTTTGATCTCTAGCTCTAGGGAAAGTACAAGTTCTAACATTGGGTTCCCCAAAAGTTGAATAGTCACCTCATATACTGCATACCCCTGCTTATGGAGGTTCAATACCCTGGGGAAACCTGGCACATGTGGTGCTGAACTTGGGTCACTTGACAGGTTAAGTAACTCCTCTGAGGCATTCATACATAAAATAGGGCTTACAAAATTATATGGACAGGGTCTTCTTAAGAAAGGTAGTGTTCTGTATGCATCCATACCCTGTGTGCAACACTGCTAAATATAAAGTGACAGTACCTAATAAAGTGCATACCTCTTACATTACATAAATAGTGCACTTGTAGCAGATCTGGTTTCAGAGAAGGTGACCGGTTGTCAGAGTGTATGGACCAGGAACAAGTCCAGTGATGGCAGAAAAGAAACCAGAATAATCAGACGAGGGAAAATGATGGATGTCAAGTCCATATAACCCAGTGCTTCTTCTGATTGGTCACTGATTAGGAACAGGTGAAATCATTGTGTATTAGGGAATTTCTGGAAATAGTCTTTCTTGTGCTGCAGTTCAAAGAATAAGTGTATCAATAACAGTTAAGTAAAATAAGAGGCCACTATCTCAGAATCCAGAATTTAAGTTCCCGATGAACATTGATATTAGCATTCTGCAATGCCTCTTTTAGCACCATTGTTGTACTCAGCTATTAGTGTACCTACTTTAGCCGTATATATCTCTCTGTACAAGTTGTGTCAGCCTCATCAACTCTATTCATCAATTGTCTGTTTATGACCACAGGACCACCATTGGCTACATGTTATTTGGGCAGTAGCCCCTTATCAATATATCCATTACACTGCTGAGTATGAATACCCCAATACCCATGGTGGGTGCTTCTGCCAGCCATTACCATGCCACCTCATCTCCCTCTGGATTCTACACACTCAGTCCATTGGTACTTGCCTAGCTGCTTAATAATAGTGCACACTCTTCTGTAAATGACAAACATACTATAAGTCACAAAAGAGTTATGTCTTCTGTTTTTATACAGATCGCGCCCTATAAATAGAGATTATTATTAATAATAATAATAATAATAATAATAATAATAATAATAATACTATATATTGTTGCATTGCTATACTTGTCAGTCATTTTTTCATGCAAAGGTGTTACAGAATAGAACAGTGCAGTGCACAATAGTGCATGAAACAACATATTGTTCATCATCATCAAAATTTATTTATATATATAGCGCCAGCAAATTCTAAATATTGTTTTGTCAAATGTCTATCTTCACGGATCCTACTTACAAGTTTGCCTCAGTTACTATATACAGTATGAGTAAACAGACATCAATTTCTTATGCTCCCTACGCTCGCATGAGAAGAACACATTTGTGACAAAACCTTGGCCCTTTAAGAAAGGATCCATGCACAACTAACAACAGGGTAGATAGGACTGCAGATGCTTGAAATGCCAGACATATGCTATTGAAGTAATGGCCACACAAAAAGCAGTCTGCCACCTATCACAGGTATTTAAATGTGAATCTAACATCTGTGGTTTTCAGCATTTCTCATTAGAAAGCAGGGGGCGGTGTGTGTACGTGTGCGGGGTGTGGGGAGAGAGGGCAGGACTGGCTTCCCTCAAACACCTTTAATCACAGCAGTAATCAAGCAGTAATGGCCCCTTTGCCCACCTAGGAAGAATCAACAATCACATTGTGTAATATGCCATTTATAGCAATTTGTAACATTTAAAATAAAGAAATAGCTTAAGATTGACATCTATCTCACCATGTACTGTAACTGTCACCAGAAATGTTGTCATTACAGAAGATTCATACATTACACAACAGTGTGAGATGATCACTGAAAAAATCATTAATTCACCAATAAATGGATGGCTGACAAACGCTTGGTATCATGCATTTTTAAAGTTGTGTTAGATTATCTAAAATGACTAGCAGAATGCTTCTTGAAAAATTCTGATATTATTATTCTGATATTATTATATTGCACATGGATTTGTGTTTTTTTTAATTTTCTTCCTGGGTGCTGTCCCCTGAAACTCCAAGGCACCATTTATATAACCATTTATTGCTGCTGGAAATTGGCAGAATGTCCCTTATTGTCACCTTCCAAAACACTGAGAAGCAGGGGAGCTTGATTCTGGATGACTGTGTACGCCGCGCGGTGTGCATACTTCAGAGTAGACGCCTTTCATTTCACCAGCCACAGAACCCCCTAAGAGTTGTGATATTCAGTGCCTGGTAGGCCTCAGCTAATTAGAAAAAAGGGCTTTTCCACTCCTTTTTTCTCTTTCATTCTTTAGCACCTTTTTTTTTTTTCAAGCATTTTGTCTCTAGAGGACTAGTCAGGCACTTGGCTGGGCTGTTTTGAAAACATGCCTTTGAATACCTCTCCCTAATTCACGCCCTTTGTTTTTTAGCTTTTGTGTTTGCCAGTTTGACCATATAACATTATACATCTGGTGTATAGTTTGTTGGGGGCTTTTTTCTCCCAGGGATGCTATGCATTGCCTATAGGACCCTCCTGGGCTTCAATTTGAGTGATCGTATAACATAAAGCACGCTGAAGTGGGTAGGGAGGTGTGAGAAGGGGGGGGGGTATGAAACATAAAAAAAGGGGCTGAAAAGAATTCTTTTGCTGGCTCTCTTTTCTTCTCCGTATATTTGCCGGACCCTGCATCAGCCAGAGACAAGTCCTGTGTGGGAAAATGAAGCAGTCACAGAACAGATAACTCATTTGAATTCTGGGGACACATTTGTAAATAAAACAAAAGTAGGAGGAGGGTGGAGGGGTAATGATGGAGAACTGCAAATTCAAAGATTGCGTTAGCGGGCATCTCAGTTTTCCTCAATCCAACCTTATTGCTCCATTAATTATAAATTCACAGCAAGGCTGCATAAGTACATGTGCCTGGGCTAGGTAGCAATGCAGGAGTTTATTTTGGCACCCTCTTTGCTGTGAATAAATCATTTGCACAAAGTAATATCACACGTGACCCTTTTGATGTTCAATTCCTTGTACAATTATTACAGAACAAAATCAATAGGCGTCCACAGAGATGGAAATTTGATTTAATCTGTTTCTAAATTTTAGCGACCTGCCATTAAACACTGCAGTAACTTCCTCTTCTCTTCCGTGTAACGTTCACATACGTTGTTTTATGTTGATTGCTATCACGTGGTGCCTTGAGGATGACAGTGATGCATGCAGCTTTATAGCCATGTGTGTAGAATTTCTATGTTGTGGCAGACCGGCAACATACTGTATAATTTCAGTCAAAATAAGACGTTCCTTGAATTAGCTCACAGGACCACGTGTCAGCCTGTGCTTGCTTCCAGTCTCTGTTGTGTATTTAAATCCTGTGTATGGGACCACCCTTTATCTTTAAAGATGTAGTCGGGCATTTAACAAATGCAAATGTGCACTTTCACTGAGCCCTTGCTGTGCAACTACTTATCTGTTCCCTGATTCTAATCTTGAAAGCATTTTTTTTGACTTTCGGGTTATGTTTGTGAACACTTACTTTTCTGCAAGACTGAAATTGGTAGGGCATCAAGACTTCAGTATCTTTTAAATTACCTTATTATTTACCAAGGATGTTATCAGCAGTGACAGCAGAGGATAGACTCTACAAATGCTTTATAATTCTTATTGACTCTGCTAAACAGAACTGTTGCTACAGACACTGACAGTTCTCAAATACGTGACCATGGACACAGGTTGCTGTGCTTGTTAAACTTACACAGTATAAATAGTATTAGTTTTGTGCTTTTACTATATTGGAGTTTTGTGTAGTACCTGTTGCCATAATTAACATGGCACAGTGGATATGTAACTATGATACATAATAAACTATGATAGGTGTTAAACCATACTCACGAATTTCGGGGAGTCCTCCCGGACTCCCGGAAGAGTAGGTAAACCTCCCCGACCCTGTAAAATGCTAATATTCACAGCATTGAATATTGGGAAGCGGGGCTTAATCGTTTCATTAAGCCCCACCCTTCGCTATTCAATACCTTGAATTTCTGTATTTTATGGTAGGGGCGGGGCTATAGGGACGTAATGATGTCATCACGCCCCCTCCTACCCTCTGTCACATGATCTGTACTCTGATCTCCCAGAGAACAGATTTAAAAAGTAGGCAAATATGTGATAAACTATAATGTACCCAGAAAGTTTGGTGCAAAAATAGATTTATAGTTATAATTTCCGATATTAGAACACTGATCATAAATAAACATATTTTACATATTAGCTCCTTTACTACACATATGTTGCAATGTGTCTGTATTGTATAAGTACATAAATGGACATTGCTTTAACCTTCCTCTTTCATCCTAAATAATTTCCTCTTAGTTTTCAGTCATTTTATTTTATTTGTATCACTATAATTAACATAGTTGTGACATTTTATTTCAGTCATCTTAAATGACAAAGTTAGCCATATATTTTGTACTGTTTAAATCATATTAGAAGTCATCTCTGAGGTCTGTGACCTATACAAAAACTATGGTCATTGAGCTCACCAGTGACCTCTAATATCCTTATAATCTACAGTACAGATACATAATCATCTATTACATATTACTATAGTATTCTTATATTGTGCCACAGATTTTGTGATTCAGAAATTAGGGTTTTAGTTCCGTGGATGAGTTTTCCTTTTGGATTGTTTATGAATAAAAAAAAATCCTATTATGAAGGAAGATTTGGACTTTTCTTTAATTGATCACAAAGTAAATTGAGAACTGGAATCTGGTGTAATTGAAATATTTGGGCACCTATAAAACAATAGATGGTTTAGGATAAATGTTGACAGTGTCAGTTTTGTTATAGCAATGCCTTGGTAGGTTTCAACCTGCTATAGATATCCAAATCCTCATTCTCCAACCTGCCGGTATTATATGAATTTCTTCTGGCACCAGATGATGCTTTAGGTGCTTATGTTTTTAAGTTTGAATGTTTTACTAGCCAAACGGGATAATCTATATTTTAAAAACAAACAAACAGGTAAAGTCATATTATTTTACTTATTATCCTCACTAACATGGAGGTTTCCACTTGCAGGGCCCTCCCACCCCTTTTTTAAGACAGCAGTCTGAACTTGACCATGTAATTGGGTCTAAAATGCTTTCTAGATTCTGACCGAACAAGGTCACAGCCATTCAATTAGAGGCCAGCTGTTACTTTGCCTCCTGCATCAGACCCCTCCTCTACGCTGCCAATAGTGTTACACCAAGTCTCCAGCAGAGGTTCTTATTATAAATGAGTAGTGCGGACGGTATCGTGTAGGAAATACAATTGGAGGGGACTTGGGGTGGGCGCTGATGTACTAGTCTATGGTTATGTGGGGTTTTATAAAACTTTTCCTAAAGGTGGAAAAATCCTTTAAGGTTAGCACGAAAAGAAAAGAAAGATAGAAATACAAAGTAAGTAATTTTATATTATTGCTGCTGCAAATCCGCAGCCACCACTTACTTATTCCTTGCAGCAGGGATTCCTTATCTCTTGGAGGGAAATAAGACCATATGGAAATTTAATGTTGAAGTTTTCTTGTTGCAATGAAGCTGTTAGACTTGGCATGAAGACTGTTATCATCTGGCTCTTTTGACACTGCTTCAGCTTTTCAGTAACTAAGACAAGCCTGAAGGATTACATTGTCAAGCTCAGCCTGTCATCTTCAAAAAAAAAGTTGCATTTTGTTACATCTTCACAAGGCCTTAAAGACTTCGGCCAAAGGCAAGCTCAGTCCCACATACATCAGGGGGGCGTACTGCGTCGCTGTGTAAGAGAAAGGGAGCTGCGAGGCTAATCGCTCTTTGCAAGTAAAAATTATCTAAAAAGGATTCAATGAGGAACCCCCAGAGCCAGCCAGCCAAACGGATGGCTGCACACTTTGACAGTGTTAAAAGGTCTTTCTCATAATCAGCTGACAGGAGGCCAAATATCCCTCCAAGGAGATGACTTAAGCAAACAGTGTTCTTCAGTCTACAGGTAGTTGACATGGGAGGGTCATTAGGCTGTATAAGAAAGTAAATAAACTGGGTCAGCCTGAAGGGGGGCAGATATTGTTAGTAAGGTTTCAAAGATTTTATTTTAATTTACACCAGGGTTACTCTGGTAGGGTTTTTGTCAGCCTGCATATTGTTGTTTATGGTACCCAGCGACCAAATTATAAGACACGGAACACTGCAATATAAAAGTTGGGGTAAAAAAACCTCCACTTAAGACAGCTTTTAGCCATCACTTACCTACAAGTGGGTGGAGGATATGGCTAGCAAGATCTTTTATGGGTTACTCTAAGTTGACCACCTAGTTATTTTCAGAGCCGTAAGGAGGGTGGTGTGGGTAGTGCCACCACCCAGGGCGCAAATCTGAGGGGCCCCTGTCACACGCCGGTCCCATAGTTAGGTGTTGGCGCTGTCACTTTCCCTTTAAGAACCATGAGCCTGCTTGCTTCTGCCTCAGAGACATTACTTTCACAGGTGTTCCTGGCTACTGTGATCTGGACCTCCTCCCGAACCTCATTGGTCCTGGAGCACTATATTAACCTCTCATGGTTATGGGCTCATTGCCTGTTCTTCGTGTTATTCTGATTGCATTTGGATCTGGCTGTATACCTCTCCTTCTGTGTGTTCGTTACCTGCTCAGCTACAAGCTGCAAACTTCTCACTGCTGTTCACCTGCAAGCTGCAAACTCCTCACTGCTGTTCAGTTGCAAGCTGCAAATGTCTCACTGCTGTTCAGCTACAAGCTGCAAACTTCTCACTGCTGTTCAGCTGCAAGCTGCAAATGTCTCACTGCTGTTCAGCTGCAAGCTGCAAACTCCTCACTGCTGTTCACCTGCAAGTTGTAACTTCTTACTGCTGTTCATCTACAAGCTGCAAACTCCTCACCGCTGTTCACCTGCAAGCTGGAACTTCTCTCCGCAATTCATCTGCACGCTGAACGAGTATTGTGAGTTGTTGCTAACCTGTGCTTTATCTATTGGTTCAACTTTACTGCTGGCTGGCTAAGATCGCTGCATCTCACTGTTAGAGCTACTCTCAAGTTACCTGTTGTCACCTGTAGTTCCACGTCTGAGACGGGTTATCCTTACTCTGCTGTTTCCTGGTTACTGGACTGTTATTGTGAACTACTTGTTGTGCCGGTGGCTAGTACTTGGGCTCAAGTTGTGTGTCTCTGTTCAGTTGCTTTATACTACAGCGAACTTACCATTGCAGTTACAATGAATCCTGCTACCTGTAGTTCCACGCACGATTCAGATACTACTCAGGTCTCTGCTACTTCTAGGCAACATTCTACTGCATGTGTCAGTGTTCATCCAAGTCCTTGGGTGATGTTTAACGCTTACTGCTTTACTTAATAAGAATCAGTGATTCCAGTACCACCTGCTATGTTGAGTCATCTCTACACTCGGATCAGCTAAGTTCTATATACACTACTCTGTTTGGACTGTAAGCTGTACCAGTGATTCACATTCATCTGCTGTGTGGTTCTCTAATGGATCCTAGTGTTCTTGTTTATCATCACTGCGTTGAACCGTATATCATCTCATCTCATGCTGTTGCCAAGGATTACCGACTATGAAGTGGCATATGTGAATTGTGTTTGCATTACTACTAATTGCCGTGTATTCATCTCTGCCAATATATATATATATATATATATATATATATATATGTATATATATCTATTCCTGTTGTACCTACATTCAATATACCACGTTGCAGCACTAGTACTTTCTCCTGTGTTATTATTGATGCTTGTAAGCCGTGAACTTATCCTGTAAATATCAGTGTATTCTGCCTCCACCATCCTCGATAGTGAGGCAGGGGATCTGCAAAAAACCTCAGAGCCGTGACAGGCCCAATATATGCAGCCCCCAGATGGTCCCAGAGCACTTGCCAGGACATTTTTGAGAGACAGGGAGCCAGCACAATGAGAACACTGGGCGGCTCCCTGCAACCTGCTCCCTACAGTGTACCTGACGTGCACATGTGACGTCAGGACGCTGCATAGAGGAGCCTGCACAGAGAAATGCAGCAGGCAGAAGACAGACAGACAGAAGAAGAACAGGGGGGGAAAGAGGGGGCTGTAAAAGACAAGAGGAAAGGTAGGGGTCTGAAAAGAACAGAGGCTGTAAAAAAACGATGGTAGGGGGAGATGAGGCTGTAAAAAATGGGGGATGAGAGAGGGGACTGTAAAAAAAGATCAGGAGGGGAAAGAGGGGGCCATAATAAGTAATTAATTCTAAATAATACATAAGTACTATATTCAAAAGGCAGTGATGTGTTTATCAGTAATAATAATCTCTATTAAATGTGGTGGAAATTTATATGCAATAAATTTGATTGTGGGGGAAATAGGCCTTTGTATTAAATGGGAATGCTATTAATGTCGGGGCTGGTGAGGGGTGACATTGGTTGGTTTATTAAATATGAATGCTTTTAATTTAATGGGGCTGTTTTGATGTAAGGAGGCTTATTTATTAAATGTAAACACTAATGTAGAGCTGATTAGGGGGAAAGAGACATAATTATTAAATGCAGGTGCTATTTAATTTAATGTTGGGGCTATATGGGGGGATATAAGCAATATTCATTAATTGTGAATGCTATTAATTAAATTCTGGGGCTGATTGGATACAAGGAGGCCTGTTTTTTGAACAAAAAAAGCTCATGATTTAATGTCGGACTGTTTGGGTGGCGTAGTGTTTAGAGAATTCTCGAATTTCCAAGAGGTGCATAGTAACTATCTCTTTTCCAAACAGGGAACCCAACATTCCAGGATCCGGCCAAGAAGATACTGCGTTTAAGATATCGAGAGCAGCACCAGGTAGGAATGTTGCTTCTGGCTGTGTGTTCCCGCGAGTGTGTGGGAGGCGGGGGCGCCAGTGGTCTGTTTTGCCCAGGGCACTAAAATGTTT
The DNA here is from genome assembly GCF_038048845.1 of Mixophyes fleayi. Taxonomy (NCBI): domain Eukaryota; kingdom Metazoa; phylum Chordata; class Amphibia; order Anura; family Limnodynastidae; genus Mixophyes; species Mixophyes fleayi. The sequence continues at coordinate 87,392,598 of NC_134405.1, read as the reverse complement.
AGTTAGAGCACTAGTTCTTTTGTTTAATGCCAAGAACAATGATCTGCACATGTGTCATCTAATTTATCCAGCCCCGTATTCAATTACTTTAAACCGCATCGGTGGAAGACTTTGGGGGTCTATTTAACAAAAAGCAGTGATAGAATAGATATCTTCTATCACTGTTATTTATCATTAAAAGGTTACCAGGACAGATGAGCGACGTTCAGCTCCCCAGCGACACTGGCTGGCAGCAGTAAGCAGAGACTTACCTCGTCGCTGACCAGTTGAGATTCCTTTTGTGCATGCAGGATCCTGCATTGCCAGATTACACATGCGCACTGCACTTGGCAGTAGCAGATTTCAAGATTTTTTTTTTATTTTTTTTTAAAAAGTAGAAAACGATATAAAAAAAATAGTTTAAAAATGTAGAATAAAAAAAATTAACAATTTTAAAAAAAAATTTAATGGAAAAAAATGCTTTAATTATATAAAGCATTTTTTTCCTCTATCGCTGCTTCAATCGCCATCCTGAGATACAACTGCAATCTTAAATATACAATCACAGGAGACAACCGACAAAGGCAATCGCTGGTGGTACTCACCTTGGTAAATAGGGAGAAGCCCTATCAGTTAGCACTATGATTTTGTGAACGCATCTTGTTCTATGCATTTACTGTAGGAAAGAACATTGTGAAATCCTAGAGTGAGCTCCAAGTCAGTTAAGGAACACTTATGTCACGGCAGTGACATAAGCGTCACTGTCACACCTTAGGGTGTTACTTATAAATCTCTAAAAGAATCAGTGTGAGCCTTTCGCTTCAAGTACTAACCTTTCATAATCTATTTCTAAAACAGTGAAAAGATCTTCAGTCAAAAACAGTGAAAAGTTATTCAGTCAAAATGAAGTACAGTGTGCTAATTGGAAATTTTTTTCTGTAAAAAGCAAATAACAAAAATTATATTCCCATCCTTTCCACCATATCTGAAATAAATTGTTCACAGTATGCAAAATAATAGCAACACCGAAGATTAATGTCATTTTCCTGGTCCAGTAAGTTTAATTTTTTTGCAAACTATACACCCTAGTTTTTAGCGCAACAAAGGTTACACCCCATTGTAAATACACATATTTCTTTGGTATTGGCTTCAATGACTTCAATGTATTTTCCAAGGAAAAAGGTGTTTAACAAAATCTGCTGACAGAAAGATGCTATTTCTAAACGCCACATTTCTACATTATTGTACAATGTCAAAAAGAGGCAAAATACTCAAAATAAGAATTGTTGGAGTGAAAAAAAAAGTCAGGAAATCCACTTCAAAGCTTTATAAAAAAAATCCTAAATGTGGACTTTCTGCATTATATATCCTTTCTTTCCACAAAAATATCCCGTTAATAATCCCAGCCAGTAAGGAATGAGCTCATTTAACGTTACAAAGAAGAAAGCCCACTCCTTTCATGTCTTGCTGTACACCTCCGCTGTACAAATTCCAGCACCCTCGGGATTCCTTTTCTAAATCTTCAGATGTTAACGCACGGGAACATTTCTCTCATCTGTACACAATCCATCATGGAAGAGAGATGCCCAAAGAAAAAGGAAGATCTGCTACAATGTGAGAAAAATTAAAAGTACCCAAAAAAGTACCACCATTGAGAAGAGAAGGTTGCTCGCAGTTAAACAAAGACGTTTACAAAAATCTCATACATATGGCCTTTGAAATGTTATCATTGAAGGTTCTCTTGCTCCAAGGAAGAGACTCTCCAGACTCATAATACTCTGGTTCCAAGAACCTTGCTTGCCATCTTTCTACTTTGGCCTGCAGCCCAATCGCTATGTATAAGATAATGTATGATCACTAGCTTAATAGTTAAACATCTAAATCTATCTGAAGTGCCTTTAGTGTTCCTGCTACAGGGTTGATTGCCAAACACTTTTTTTTCCATGAAGTCAACTTGCTGCCCCCTAGTGCTGGAAGCAAAAGCATCAACCACATCCCATGTTTAAAAATTGTATCACACCTTTGTAATTGGATTTTCCTGATGTGCATTGCTCATATAATGGCTTAACAAAGAGAGTAGAACATCCTTAATAGAAGGAAGACTCCTAGTTCTTGGGAAATGTGTGTCACAGACACAGTGGATCACCAAACTAATTATTGTGCACACTGTAAGATAATACAGCCTTTTGTTGTCTTTAGTTTGGATAGTCTGGGTTACTCTAATGACCAAAAATCCCCCACCCACAAAATATGTTGCAGTGGTAAGATTGTTTTTTTTTCTTATTGTGAATCCATTTAGACAAGGGACTTGTAGAATGCTAAGCCTCCAGACAGCATCATCATCATCTATTAATATAGCGCCACTGATTCCGCAGCACTGTACAGAGAACTCATTCACATCAGTCCCTGCCCCATTGTAGCTTACAGTCTAAATTCTCTAACATACATACACACAGACACTATGGTCAATTTTGATAGCAGCCAATTAACCTACTAGTATGTTTTTGGAGTGTGGGAGGAAACTGGAACACCCGGAGGAAACCCATGCAAACACGGGAAGAACATACAAACTTCACACAGATAAGGCCATGATCAGGAATTGAACTCATGACCCCAGTGCTGTGAGGCAGAAGTGCTAACCACTTTGCCACCGTGCTGCCCATTTTTATTTCTAAGAGAGAACCAGGATAGCTAATAGCTATGATTGACACGGTACTGACATGAACTCCCAGAACAGAAGCTAAAGGTCTTCGCCTTTAGCAGCTGCCTTTCCCGTAGAGCTTGTCGCGCTCACAGGTACTCAGATGCCCTCAGGTCTTAAACTCGGCATAGTGGGAGCTTATGTACAGAAACCTGTAGAGCAGGAGATGGGAAGAGTAACCATAATACATGAGAGTAACCAGGAACAGTCCAAGGATCGTGGGTCCAAAGCAATCAGAATAACCAGGGACAGGCCAAGGGTCAGGGCAGGTTGCAAGCAAGGAGAATCCAGTAAACAGGCAGAGGTCAGGGGCAATCAGTAAACAGCAGCGTCCAAAACAGGCTGAGGTCAAAACAGGTATCAGTCATATTACAGGCAGAGTATCCACAGGGATATGGAGCAGGTCAGCAAGTGTGTAAACAGAAGCTATAAATGGCAGGAAGGCTAAAATAGCAATGAGAAGCCAGAGCTCCAACTAGCCTAATTACCTCCTCAGGAGGCCACTAATTAATGTGCACAGAATATACACCCATCCGACTGTCAGTTGCCGAGACACAGGGCTGATTAGAGAAGCATTCTGGCCTAGTGATGGCTGAGATGGAGAAGAAGGAAGTGGTGCCCCAGTCACCAGAGCATTGGCCAGGATGCGGCCAGACCGATAACAATGAGCCAGGGCTTTGACTCGTCACAAAAACATTTAGAAATGGATTCCTACCTGGCACAGTGCAGGAGGTTTATGGAAAATGTTTAAGGAGATTTCCAGAGAAGGATCTCTTTTGTTTTACTTATGTTTTTCCTGCCCCTTAGTAGCAGTTAGTTGGTCCAACTTTTGTGAAGCCAACTCTTAATACGTGCGAGACCAAAGAAGATTACTATTCCCCATGGTTCCCTTCCTGCAAGAAGAGGTGGAAATACATTGAAGGATAGTGACACTCAGGGTTGTAACCAGTGGTCAAAGTGGAAATTTACAAGTGGCGGTATGAAATATTTAGTGAGAATATAAATCAATGGAATTTTACAATGGAGGCAGTAGGAGAAGCGACGGTAAAGCATACCACTGTATACGCCCACACTTTAATCACTGGGTGTAACTAGAAATTTTTGCATCTAAAGAGGAACACATTGGGCTGAGGCAGTAGCCAGAGAGTGGCTGTCTAGCTATTCTAAAGGGCTGTGTATAGTACTCATCATAATTTGTAAGTCATCAAACACCCCATATCAACATCAATCCCATCCTATCATCAGTAATCCCCCATATCATGCCCTTAATCTATCCCCCCAATATCATAATGTCCCCCATCGAGTCCCGAATATTATCATATCCACCAATGTGAACATGTTCTCATCAATCTTCTATATCCTCATGTCTCCCCTCTGTCCCTAATTTCAAGTTGTCCCCAATCAAGCTCCATGTCATTCAATCCTTCATATTATCCTGGCTCTCATCACTGCTACATGTCATGTCCCCCATGAATCAACCTGTACCATAATGCCCCCCATCAATCCATCATATCAACATCTTCTCCATCAAACTTCCATATAGCATGTCCCCATGAATTCCCTATACCATACTGACCCCCATCAATCTCCCATAGCATTATGTTCTCCATCAATCCTTTATATTATCATGACCCTCTTAAACCATCTATATCATCATATCCTCCATCAATCAACCATATCACCATTGTCCCATCAATCTTCCATATAATCATGTCTCCATCAGTCCCCAATGTCACCATGCAACCTAGCGATCTTCAATATTATCATATCCCCCACAACACCTCCTCCTTCTCCTCACTTACCTAACTGATCCGGCTCCCACCTTCTCTTGCTGTCTGCTGTTCCAGTGCATGCTACCCTGCAATATCATAGGTCACTTCCACTCTGAGCAGAATTTAACTGTGGAGGCCTAGAATGCTAGCTCTCATGCGCGGAATTCTTGGGCTTCAAATGTTTTGTTGAGTCAGTGGTCACATAAGACTTGGAAAGCTGACTAAGTAGACACTGCTATTGTGCTCTGAATACTGCAGTGCAGCACTCAGAGAAAATGGCAGAGGATAAGCAGGGCCCAGCGCAGCATGGGTGGCAGCTACACATCTTGGAAAGTGTGGGGGCCTAATAGGCCAAATCAGCTGCCTGAGCCTATAGCAGCTGCTGCCCCTGCTATAAAGGTAGTTGCATCCAGTATGATGGCTGCTGCAATACCTTCAACATGCTTGAAGTCATAGCAAGTGTTCCTTTCCAACAATTACTTTTTGGCAATTTCCAACTACTATGCTTTTGGCTATATAAAAGGAACATTGTTGTAAAACTGTGTGTAAAAGATCATATATTATCCAGTCATTTAATTAAAGCATATAGATTTATATATTATTTATATTAATTTAAAGAGTTAAGATATCCCTGTTCATATTGCATTTTGTGACACAATCATCCAGAGGCTCTGCTGTATCAAGATGTACCTAGCTGATGAGTGCATAACATGGGTGGATGTGGTTCAATCACATTATACTCACAAACAGTTATTAAGTCATTTACCAATTAACCACATTGCTTTCTGTATATAAGAAAAAATGAACACAGCAAAAATATATGAATTCTATCCATCTATTGGTTCCCACTGGTGCAGTAATCTGCAGTGCTGAGAGCCTCCGTCATCATCATCATCATCAGCAGCTACTTATATAGCGCCGCTAATTCTGCAGCGCTGTACAGACAACTCACACACATCAGTCCCTGCTCCATTGGAGCTTACAGCCTATGATCTTTTCTACTCTCTTTACCTGCCAGTGCACTGTCCAATGGAACTGAAGAATCACAATCACTGTATATTTATATTAGGCAGGTCTGAGATATTGTTTTTCATATTCCGCATTCGCTTGGACAATGCATATATTAATAGGAAATAAAGCTTGTTCTCAAGTCACTAGAAAATAACATTGCAGTGTCTGAGAAGACGGGTTTCACTGTAAATGGTACACTGTAATATTCACTATCCATTGTTCTTGCTATAAAACAGATGAGAATAGACAGATACTCCCAGAGAAAATACATTATCACCTTGATAAGTACAAGTACAGGAGATTTGAGGAGGTAAATAAATGGTTTGGAAAGGCAACAACTACAGACCTATCATAAAAATGGTTTATCCACTGAATCAACAGTGTCAGCTCATCAGAATGTTGATTCACAATACGCTGCATTATGTTAAGTGTGTATTGGAGCTGCAGACTGCTCACTTATCTATCAGTAAACATAGCAACTTTGTTTTAACACTGAGAATATAGCTCAGTAGTCAAAAAAGATGTCCTAAAACACCATTTATATCTCACACATCTTGGTAGGTAATTCCTGTAAGTGTTTGCTGAGCAGGGAAAACAGCATTTATTAGAGGACAAACCCAAATGGGAACGCTGCCATAAGAGAACTCTATTGTCCAGACAGTGGTGTTTATTTCATTGCACTTAGAAATGACAGCAGATTATGTCAGGTCTGTACATTGATACAATTCATTCTACTAGTGGATCTACTGACTTATGTAACATTTAATTAGAACACCTATTATTGATGACTAAATTGCATTGCGTTGCTTGTCATGATTTATAGTCCATTTACAAGAAAAATTTTGGTACATTGTCACTGTATGTGTTTTATTTTATTTTACCGTGATCCTTTCAATGTACAGCTCTATGTAATGCGTTGGTGCTTTATAAAGGATCATAATAATATAATTATTATTTATGTCATTATTTGTGTTTAATTATGAAGTGACCCATTAAAGTCATATCAAATCCAGTCGAGCTGCTATAAATAAAAAATTAAACCAAAATAAATCCCCTGAAAGAAAATCATCACCATTCATCAACACCATTTATTTATATAGTGCCACTAATTCTGCAGCGCTGTACAGAGAACTCAGTCACATCAGTCCCTGCCCCATTGGAGCTTACAGTCTAAATTCCCTAACATACAGACAGAGAGACTAGGGTCAATTTTGATAGCAGCCAATTAACCTACCAGCATGTTTTTGGAGTGTGGGAGGAAAGGAAACCCACACAAACATGGGGAGAACATACGAACTCCTCACAGATAAGGCCATAGTCGGGAATTGAACTCATGACCCCAGTGCTGTAAGGCAGAAGTGCTAACCACTTAGCCACCGTGTTACTTAAGAAAATAAGTAAATGCAACATACATTCAAAACCAGCCTAACCTCTGGCCAACCACTTCCTAGGGAAGAGCCCAAACCAGTTATCATGTGAGTCTCCCTCCACCTGACTTTTGGACAATAAGAATGTTGACATGCCAGAGTAGCGGTAAACATAAGGATGAAAAATGACAAAACACTAGTGATGGATCCTGTATTGAATAAGGCACAGGCCACCAAGTATATTATAGGTTCTAATGGTTGTGATAGCACATGAATAGTTTCATCAGACTACTAACACTGTTATCACCGCTCTGCTTATCATGCAGGCCTCGGGCAGCACTAAAATGGTTTTATGTTAATTTTACTTTTCTCCTTTTAATTTTCCTTTTTGCTTCTTTGTCTTTGCCAAACAACTATCCAAGTAAAAGAGAAGGGCATGAGGTGTGAGTGTGTGGGAACGCAGGGAAGGCAGGGGAGGCAGTGGGGGGGGGGGGGGGGGATGCAATGACTAATTTAGGTTGTATTTACTCACCATACCCAGCAGTAGCCCTCGACACTGCCGGCTTAGACTATATCTTTATACCTGTGACCATTATGAACAACGTTACTTTTGTCATCATTTTTCCTTTTTGCATTGAAATGTCTGATCATAAGATATGCACGGGGACTCACACATTATGGGATGGAGTTCACACTCTTACTTAATGCAGTTTAATGTGTTTTATTATCACCTTAACATGTGTATTGCTCCTGTTCCTACAGACCTCAGGACTTGTGTACAGAAAAGTAGTAATTGAACGTGAAGACCATTATTTCTTTAGTCCTTTCATGCTGCATTTATTAACAGTATTACAACTTTCAGATTGCTTGTAAAATGTTTTTACACGGCGGCCTTTTTTCTTCAAACGGCTGTGTATATTCTGCTCAACTTTCTCCCCGCAGCAGCTCCTTCATATGGATGGTGTGTTCTTCCCCTTACTTTGTCTCTTGGGTGAAAGATTTTTGACTTCCCAGCATAGGGCAACATATGTTCTTGTGTTTCGTTGCCTCATGTCAGTCGTGGTCACAGCCAGAAATACTTGATGTGCCCTTCTCCAAACATCTCCATTGGTTTCTCAGCCCGAATAGATACAGAGCCAGAGATCTGTATTAGGCTAGTAAGAGCAGCTTATTTCTCCGTGTTCCAAAATAATCAGCATTGGCCGTGAAACATGAAAATCCTAGCCAAGATCACTGTACAACTCCTTGTCATTAGATAGGTAAAGAATCTGTGACTGTAAAACATTGTAAACACATATATATATATATATATATAACAGAAAGAAAGTTGTCAGCGCTTATCATTTAAACTGCATATCTGTGTGTGTCTAGCAAAATAAAAACATGAGGTATTAGTTCATATTTTGATCAAAAGACTTTAGCCTACATCCCAATGTCAAGGGTACCTCATTATATGCAGGTCCTACACTGACCTATATGCTTTAAACACTATTAAAATGCAGTTAAAATCAGATGCACTCACCTCCCAGGTATAGGGGTTTACATCTAGCAAAGGCTGGCTTGTGAGCCACACCCAAATGTGCCTTAAATAGGCTTGATGGACAGCTGCTATGACAAAAAGGCAATATTTTGAAACAAAACCAGAGAAAAATAAGCCCGCGCTCGGTATATCCCACATTATATATAGTACCAGCTGCTTGGCAACAAGCCCGCGCTCGGTATATCCCATATTGTATGTGGTAACAGCTGCATGGCAATATAAATGCCCATATATGTATACAAAACAGAAAGAAAGTTGTCAGCGCTTATCCTTTAAACTGCATATCTGTATGTGTCTAGCAAAATGAAAACATGAGGTATTAGTTCATATTTTGATCAAAAGACTTTAGCCTACATCCCAATGTCAAGGGTACCTCATTATATGCAGGTCCTACACTGACCTATATGCTTTAAACACTATTAAAATGCAGTTAAAATCAGATGCACTCACCTCCCAGGTATAGGAGTTTACATCTAGCAGAGGCTGGCTTGTGCGCCACACCCAAATGTGCCTTAAATAGGCTTGATGGACAGCTGCTATGACAAAAGGGCAGCCGTTGCTAGATGTAAACCCCTATACTCCTGTAGCAAAAAAAAAAATTATATCACCTCTAAATCTACTGACTTATTTCACGATTAACCTAGTTACTACATTCTGGCATTACTTTCTCATGAGGGAAGGAAATACTTTCTAAGTATTTTAATTATGTTGAATGAAGAAACGAAACACAAGTTCGTTTCTGCCACAGTGCAATGTACAATTTCCTCACCTTGGACACTGCTTGAAATAACTTTATGTTATGGTCACTCTTGTTTTTTTTCCAATCAAGCTGCCCTGTTGATCCATAACATATCTACAACAGGCACCATTTTGGCTATAATAATGGAACAGGGCGCTCCTAGCATTTCATAAGACTTTTGCATGTCATTACAATTACCTTCTTTTATTGAAGCTCTAATTTCTCCAATTGCTATCTCACTTTTTTCTTGTTTTATAACCACTACATCTTCTTCCACTTTAACTTTTTCAGTAGCTAACTAGCACATTTCTCTGTGCATTCTTCTTTCTGTTAATAGTTTTAAACTTTTTTCAATTTTAATAATCATTATTTTTTAAAGTTAGCACTTCCAATTCCAATACTAACTTTTTTTTATCCGTTAATTGCATTTCCTCTTCTTCATCTACTTCTATTTCTTCATCAATTCTCTCACTTGGCTCCCGCACCTGCACCAACACCTGCTGCTCATCCGCCATCTTTGCTGGACCCTCGCTGTCAGACAGGCTCCATTATAAACACAGACATGGGCG